>NC_049980.1:11586287-11645799 GCF_000003815.2 Branchiostoma floridae | reverse complement strand
TTCACTCAATCTTCTAGATGATTAGTACACAGTGAGTGGTGACGTTAAAAAAAAGTTGCCTCAGTTTTCACGAATGATACCTGTCATGATAAAGGCAAAAGTGTATACGCATTTTTTTATGAATCAAGAGCGCTCTCTAGCAATTTGAAACCAAACTGAACAAGACACAACGATAAGAATGTACCTGTGTGACCTGCAGGGGATCGTTCTGGAAGCCACACTACCACATCATGAACGAGCGCAGGGAGATGGTGTTCGACATGTGGGGGCCGTGCTGCGCCTGGAGCGGGGCCTGCTGTACTTGTGACGTCGATTTTACGGTAATCATGTCGATCAAACCGCGTGCACTGTCCATATATGGTGTTGGTATGTTTGTCGTTTCCGATAAGCACACTCCACCTAAGGCTTGAGACGTCAATTTTGTCATACCGTCTAATAATTCGATCAAACTGAATGCACTTTAAGTATTTGAGACTACGGAAATTTTGATCCTCATGATCCTCTCTGGATGTGACGTTTGTGCTTATGACTTTTATGTGACGTTGCTCCTATAGGTCCTATATCAAAACATAACTTCTCAGTGATCTTACACATACTTAAAAGGCATAAGGAGGGAGGGTACAGCATATGAAAATGGGATTGCATGGCAGCACCCAAATAACGGGCCCTCTCGATGTCAAGATCATCGTCAAAACATCGTACTTTGAATTTACAGGCCTACGGCAGTGACGGGCACACCGAGGTGGGGAAAGTCACCCGTCAGTTCGCTGGCTTCGCCAAGGAGATGTTCACTGATGCCACCAACTTCTCCGTCACGTGTAAGTCACGTGTCCCTCACGTGCGCTACTTAGATCATTACATTTCACAAGAACTAATTACCTGGTCAGCCAATCAGAAATGAGACAGCCCAGCTTTCATCGTTGCTTGACAAGTGCTGGTATATTGACCAATAGAAACTATACATACGTCACATATTTCCTAGTCACGTGGACAGCTGTGGCCTGAAGTATCTCTAGTTCGCCTTTATCAGCTAGTAATCTGTTTTTGTTGTTTTTATAAACAGCGTACCTAGGGATATTAAGTCGACGGATTATAGTTTTACACTCGAGTATTAATAGTTTGAAAATATATGTACTGCAATTTGAAACCACCGTCCGTTGAATTGATATCTCTAAACACCTCGCTTTAAATATAACGGATATTGGTTACGCCTAAAAGTTGAACTTACGTTAGAATGTGAGCCTTTATTTCCGAATTATGGCCTTTATTTGTCACGTGCATGTATCATTGAAATGTTCGTCCATGGTGGATGACATGTATCCCTCCATTGTATTTACTTCAGTTCCCCAGGACCTGGATGTCAAACTGAAGGCGACTATGCTCGGTGCATGTCTTCTGGTGGTAAGTTTCAATAGATCATTATGGCTAGACTGATCTAACTCCCTGTTAATCCTAATTCAATATTGCCGATTATATGCACATACTGACTATTTTACCTCAGCTGACATACACAAGTAGCGTTGGCATCTATAAAAAAGAGAGCTGAAACTTTCCACAATTTCCAAAGTGAAAATGAATTTTTATAATCGATCGTATGGCTATGATATGATTTGTGAAACAAGTCTGGTTCCATCTTACAATGCTTTGTATATCTAACAACGGAAAGTTGGACTTTGACGAGCCATCTATAGTGTCGCCAGGTATTATTGAAAACCATTAGAGGAATCGGACGTTCTTACGTAACATCAACTCTCATGATTCCACAAAGTACCATAATAGCGTAACACGAGAAGAATAGATGAATCCAAAGTTATTGAATGGGATGTACCAATGTAGCATCAGAAATCTTCAGATCTATACACTTAAGGTATTTAGGTGTTCCGGACAATCTTGAGAAGCCATTTTTATGATGTGGCGGTATTATGGCACCTGGTGGATTACGAGAGATGATCTTACACAATAAATAAAAACAAAACAACATTTTACATGATGTTTGACTGAGACATGACTTGTTGTTAACGGTTATTTGTTTCCAGGACTTCATGTACTTTGAGGACCAGGACAAGGAAAATAATTAATAGTGATGATGCACAGGAAGAGGCTGGGGCAAAGTGGATGATCATGAAGACTGTATATTAGCGAAAACATCTGGGCACTCTCTGTAGCAGAACCTTTACTTTTTAACAAGGACAATGTGTAATTTACAGATGATTTTATAACATTATATAATGCTCTGTAATTATTCATGGTAAATATGATGTCATAATGCTTATAGTGCACATTCAAGAGTTTACAACTTTTGGTAGACCCCTGTTCTGAAGATAGGAGGTACTGGTTTTGAATAGTGTCATCAATAAGTACTTATTACTATAGTCTAAAGCTTTTAACAAATTGCTGAGCTGACAGAACGTAACAACGGGTCCATAGTGGGTTTAACGGCAAAATCAACTCATTATACACAAATGTACATAATTAGCTTATTGCTCTCAACGTAACACTTTTGATTCTTAGCAAAATATCTGATTTATTCAATCATAAAAAAAACTATGATGGCAATCCTTGCTGTATTTTATACTCTATTCACGTGTGCGAACACTCAAGAAAACGTAGGAAAGAAAGAAAGTAATCATCCTGCATTTCAACGCCACAAAGCTTAAGCTTTTGAAAACGAATATTTGTTAGATATATGGTCATAGGGAAGTGCCAAAGTTTCATTCTCAACAGTCTGGCACTAGCTGTTGTATATTCCGCTGCATTGCAATAGTAGTGAGAAGCTCTCGGTGTACATTATCTGAAAGCTGATACATATAGAGACAACTCTCGACTGGTCATTGATACCAGTAGTTCAACAAATGAGAAGATTTTTGCAAGTCGTTATAAAATGTTCACATTTCTTCCTTTCTGTCTGGTGTGTTTATATTTGAACCTTTGTGGACGTAGCAATTGGCCCAATGGAAAGGTTTGGAAAATGTGTGTTTTAGCTTACATTGATACATCTATGTCTCAAATAAATGATTTTGGACTATGGACTATGGCAAATTTATTCACTGTTAAGTTTTTTACTTTATTTTTCATGATTTTATCGTTGTGCATACAAAAAAAAGGTATTGCCAGCGAAATAATCTTGAACACACAAACAATCAAAAACAGTGCCGTCGTCGGAAATGAGTCTCCCTTCGGACCGACACAAACCGAGCCTGTGTAGACTATATGACATTCAGTAGTTTCTAGCGAGGATCAATCAAATACTAGTAGCTGCTGCCAGGTCACCGGCAACAGCTGTCGAGTTGCGAGCTTTTCGCATCCTTAACTTAACTTAAATGTAAATTCCCTGAACTCATTAACAAAGCAGCCAGTATTGTTCGTCACGTTGCACCGAGTTTTACTTTTTCACTACAGCTGTTCTATTATCAGTTTGAAAAGTTTAATTTGATGATCAAAAGGTTAACAAACTGTAGAGATTTTTTTACGCCTTGAAAGTTTTTGGAATGATTGCCCTGTAGATCATTTCCGTCTCGTATTATTATGCGCCCAGGCTCTTAGGTTGTACATGTATGAGTACACATACTTCGCACCGTTTTCTTTTTTACTTCTTTGAGATAATTTCACTTTTCATCACTATACAGGCGTACTTTTGTAACTGAAATATTGCTATGCATATTGCGATTTTGCTTCTTGTCACCGCCTTAAAAAGTTGCTAAGTTTAAGTCTTGTGCGTGCTACGATATCTATGGGTGCTATTTCTGTGTATTCACTGAAAGCCATAGAAGTGAATGCACACTGCCAGTCGAACATTAACTATTGGTGTAACATGACAGATCTGAACGCGACGATGTGGTTTACCAACAGCTAGGTATTTGAAACTCGTCCATGAACAGAAGAGGAGTGAACATGCTGCAAATTAATAAAAGGAAGCCCTACAAAGACTTCCTTTGTAATTATTGCTGTTATCTAGCAGCCACGTAATCGAAAGACAATAGGTGTGAAATATTCCTACCTGCGCCTCGCGTGCCACTAGTAAGTGTTAATTAGTTACCCTACATAGGAATGAACTGACTTCGTGGGCATTGACCTCGCTAGGATTCTAGTTCACGTCATTCAGAGCTGCCAGCAAATAAAAAGAGTATCCAACATGCACTACTGTTATTTCGAGACACATTCTACTTATGAAAATCTACAACAGAAATGTCCTCAAACGACCCCGAGCACAGTGATTAAGGTGCAAAACACGTCCATCCTGTTGATGACTAGAATGCTCTGACGTCACCCTCAAGGCACAAATAAACAAGTCAGACAATGAGTCGAATCTGTCGCACAAGACAGCGCTCAATCATGGCACAAAACAACGTCCGCAAACCAGGCGTCTTCTCTTGCGTTTTCGTTATTATTGCCCTCGTCGTGCAGGAGAGCCAAGCAGCGAACGTTGCCATGATGTACGACCTGGCTCAGAGTCACTGGGCCCGGTTTGTAGTGCTTGGAGACGCGCTGGCATCCCGCGGGCACAACGTAACAGTGGTGGCACCAGAAGACATTCTGTCCTGGATACACCGCGGAGTCAGAGACCCTTTCAACTATCTAACCTTCCCCGAGGCGGGGACAAGAACCTACGTTGAGGATTACATCGGTAAAGCCTGGACAAGGATATTAGAACAAAGGTATATGTACCAACAGACGTGGTCTCACGTTGCATCTTATCGTCAAGCAGCCTGGAGATGCCAGTCGCTTCTTTCCCAGGTAAGTGTCAGTGGCATGTAAATTCGGATCGTCTAATCCAACCCACCTGTATCAAAAGGTAGAAATGCAAAATAAATACCATAAAAATGCAACTATCTGACAGACATCGAAGCCGTTACTAGTACTTCATTGGCTGAAGAGCTAATTGCAACTGTCTCATTGGTTGAACTCGTAATTGTGATAGACAGATAGGATCGGCCTATTGTGTGTCTGTACTTTCAAGGAGATTCCTTTATCTAATGTCCTTGGTGCACATCACTCTGCATCAGACAAGATGTAATTGTTTTGTTTACATTCATGTCTAAGTCGTCGGCGATAGTGCGGTCTATGATGACTTCGGCTAATATGTAGTTTGCGGACTTAGAAGTCGACCTTTCAGGCCCAGAAAATCACTGTACATTGGCGACAGGGTCCGATATTAGCTGGCTCTTAAGGCCGGAAACTACTTATTAGCTCTTACTTCAATTTTAGGTGGTGCATGAAGAATCATGTACAAGATGTATGTGTGTACGTGACCTGAATCAGGTACATGTCCACTAAGAATGGACAATACCCTGGAGGCAATTCTCGCAGCACGTCAGAGTAACCCATGTTCCCTGAATCATCCTATCCAGTCTGAGAACATACCGCTTCTTGATTGCATATAGGAAATAGAAATGCGAGGAGTCTAGTGAAGTTATCATTAGACGTCTCAAAATAATAGTTGCCCCTAGCCTAAAGTCATGAAAAAGACACCGAACAAGACAATGCTTTATCAATTAGGCTCCAAATGTGCGTGACACGATCGACAGCAAAAATTATAGCTGCCTCTTGCCTGGGCTTGGTGCTATCCTAGTTACTAGTACATTGTAGTTATCGGGCGAGTATGGGATCTGCAGTGAACTAAATAGGATGGCTCATTAAAAACTTATCGTTTTCTTTTGTCAATTATGAAATCCCGTTGTAGGGAGACGTGTTGGACAAACTCCGACAAGCCGACATCATACTGGGAGAACGCCTGACCCCGTGTGCCGCAGTGGCCTCCACTGCCGTCGGCGTGCCCTTGGCCCTGCTCAGCGTACCCATGCCTGCGAGTTGGCTGGGCTCGGGCGTCCCGGCTCCAACCTGCTGTTTCCCCGTCCCGTTCTCGGGGCTCGGGCGGGTCCGAACCTTCCGCGACAGGGTCCAGAATCTTGCCGGCTACGTGGCGACTATGGTCTTTGGGCGTGCCATAACCGCCTTCTACTTTGACCACCTTGCTAAGAAGTATATAGGTAAGACTTGAACACTCTGATAAAAGTTTCTCACAGTTTTCAAGACTATGTTATGTATTCCATCCACATAGTTAGTTTATGTCCAAAATCTATGACTATCTATGTAAAGATCATGCTTTTCGCCATTCGGTCAGGGAAGGGAAGGTGTCATCAGTTTGTATAACCGTAGAAGTGATTAGATAGAAAACTTAAAAAAAATAGACGGATCGGAAAAAATCTTAACTTTGAAATTTCCTTTGCTTTTACGCTGGAAAACATAATACGAAATTTGTACATGATAAGTTTGAACTTCCCCTGCTTTCAATCTGCCTCTGGTCAATTACGGCATGTGACACTGCGGTAGACAAGGTAAAATGGGTACATGCTTGTAAAATTCGATAGCATTGTCGTATGGCAATGAAATTTCACAAGGTGCTAGTAGTAATTAAATGAAATAAAACACCGGACAAATTATGTTGATATGATAGATTTTTGGGTTAAAAAACACACATTTTGGTTAAAAAATATTAGGTTCATTTCATGATGCGAAATTTGTACATGAGGTAACTAGCAAGAGGTTAACACCCCGACCTAAGTGTTATGTGATTAAATAACAAGAAATGCAGAGTGCAGGTCTTCTGGACACTTCGTTCTCCTGCCAAGAAATTAGACATATCTCAAACATCTGACCCAGGTGCAGACGCCACCTTCGTGACCGCCCTAGCGGACACTGACCTGTGGCTTCTCACCGAACATCCGGGGCTCGACCCGGTCCGTCCGCACATGCCTAATATGGTCAACATAGGAGGCTTCATGGCCACACCTGCAAAGCCACTACCACAGGTGAAGTGTTGTTGTCATATTTTCCGTCTCATCTGCATTCTTTCTTTCCCTTCCTTCTTTATTTCAGTCACTTACTGTGATAGAGCGCCCTCACGTGTTTTCTTTCCCCTAAATACATGTACAATTAATCACTTTCGCCAAGAAAATTATGTTTTGGTTTATCTGTCCTCGTGTTTCTTTGTGTGTTTGTGATTAGCATAGTTTGAAAAGTTGTAGATAAACCTTTATGATATTCGGTACGTTGGTAACGTTAGGTGCACGTTGGTAAAATGAAAAAAAAAGAGAAGAATTTAGATTATGGGACCCCTAGCGACTTTTTAGGGTACCACAGCGGGGCTTCTGGTTTTGGTATCTGGTGATCTTGACCTACTATAGTTTAAAAAAATGTCAAGGTTATATAGATAGATCTTTTTATGTTCATTTATTGTAGTTTAAGTGCTACTCGAACAAAGAACAAACGTTAGTATTTAAACGTTAGTGATGTAACAACGTTAACACCAACCCTGTGTTCTGAGACTGAAGTTCTCAAGACTGAACGTGCTAATATATGTAATATAAATTATAACTTTTGAGACATTCACTCACTTTAGGATTTGGAGGACTTCATGCAGGGATCAGACCACGGTGTCATCATCTTTGGCCTTGGGACCTTTGTGAAAGGCGTGCCGGCTGAACTGGCAGAAGTGTTCGCCTCAGCCTTCGCCCAGCTTCCGCAGCGAGTGGTGTGGCGATACGACGAGAAAGAGCCGCCCCGCGGTTTAGGAAAGAACACCAAGGTGATGAAGTGGATGCCTCAGAACGACCTTCTAGGTGCGATATCGTGCTGCTTGAAAAATTTTCATTATGGTCTAGCGAAGTAATATAAATGGTTCGAATGATATAAGTGTCACTGACGAAAGGTAGTGGATACTACCTGAAACATCTGACTGTTTCCTATTGCTTGAGAAAGTACTGTTTGGTGTATCCAAGGAGGTTGAAAAAAAACCCTCCATGGTGTATCTTAAGCTTATCACCTGGGTGCCTAACCTTAAAATCTATTGTTCGACTGATGAGTGAGTCCATCTCAAATCATACCCTAGTCGCGATTCTGGCACTTTGTGAGCACAGATATAGAATAGTACAACTTCCATTGACCTGAAATAAAACATTAGGATTGGCCTCTTACCTCGCTAGTAATCTATGTGTGTCCATGTACAGGACACCCCAAGACGCGCCTGTTTATGAACCACGGTGGCCTGAATGGCCTGCACGAGGCTGTGTACCACGGCGTGCCCATGGTCATCTTACCGCTGACGGTTGAACACCAGGCTTACGCTGACGTCATGGTATCAAAGGGAACGGCAGTGACCCTAGACATCCGTGCTTTAACACCTGAAGATGTCGTATCGGCTATCCAAGAAGTCATCGGAAATTCAAGGTAAATAATTAACTCATTATTGTTATGTACATATCATACATATATCCATAGTGGACGGATATTGGAGAAAGCACATTCTCATGAAAACTCCAATTGAGGTTTGTAACCCAGGTCAACTCAACCTGGGCATAAATTCAAATCGTGGCTAAGCAAGGACACATATCAGACTAACAAATAAACAAACAAACAAACAAGATTCCAACATCACAAACGAACATACAAACCGGAAACAACACCTCCGTTTTCAAGGCGAAAAGGAGTATATGACAGTAGGAAAGATAGCTTCGTTGTGTGGAGTGATGGTTGACAGCACACTTAAAGACTGCACTGAAATGTTGAAAGGATGAAAAGAAGGCAGAGAAAGGCTTGTTGTTTACATGTGGGTTGAAATAGATCACAGAAAACGAGTCGCTATGAATATTTAAAAGAAAGTTGTTTCACATACCCAGATTGTGATTTTTGCGTGTTTTACAGCTACTTGTGTCTGGGAGAATCCCGTACATGCTCCTCTAACCAGAGACGCCCACCATACAGCAGTGTGCCAGATGTCATAACTTCTCCGGCTCGGGAATTCGACATGGACTTCGAACTGAACAGGTCTGGAATGAGATAGTTATTCACCACTTTGTGTCTTCGCTATGGTCTTTTCATGTGTCCATTGAAATTTGCACGATTTGTTACAAAGACTCTTATCATTTATTGAACTGCAGTTCACCGATATTGGAACAAATGGCAAAAGACTTCTATAGGGGGCGTTGTGGTTTAGGGAGATCTTTACATAAAGAATATTTTCGATAGCTTTAATTCTTTTATTATACTAAATATTACCTCCAGCGTCAGTTTTTCTCGATTGGTTTGTTGCATGTCCCCATGCAAAGGAAGTGACTTTAATCTTAATTTCATCTAAACTAACTGATTCTTTCCTCTGAACAGTTACAAAGAAAGTGCAGAACGACTAGCAAAGCTGTTCCATGATCAGCCACAACCCCCTCTGGAACGTGCTGTTTGGTGGATCGAACACGTCATCAGACATGGCGGACTCCCGCACCTGCGCACTGCGATGAACGACGTGCCGTTTTACCAGTACTTCCATCTTGACGTTTTAGTTGTTTTTGTAGCTATCGTCACTGCTCTGTGGTTACCGTTTACACGTATCTTTATAATGAAGTATTGTTGGCAGAGAATGGCGGTAGGCGTCGGCATTTCCATTTTGGTGATTTCCATACCCATTATGTTCTTAGATGGACTATAGACGCCATTGAACCAAGGAGATTATGGACTATTTAAAGTTTCTTGCTTGGATAATCTCTGACCGACAATTGACAAAAAAAAATGAATTTCTGATGTATACATGTATTTCGTATTGTGACTGGATTTGTAAGTGAACAGTCATTATGTTGGTACTAGTATATCGTCCTCGAAATCAAACGCCTCAGCTGCTAACGTTACAGGTAGCCATAACCTTTTAAAGTCGTTGTCAAGATGTAACGTTGGTATACATGTGACTATTCTACAGCACTCTTATTCTGTGATACATATATCAGTATATTTTAAGGTATAGATATTACAATGCAACTATTATAAAGGCAACACTTAGGTTCATGTGATATTTTCTACATTAAAGCATTGTCGAAACATTTCTTTGCTTCCTCCGTCAATATTGTTGCACAGACGCCGTCTGGGTCCATATATCAGTGATGGTGGTAGGAAGTCTCGGCTATGGTCAGGATACATTTCTTTCCAGACTAATAAAATTTTCACAGACAGCCTACTAGTATCATATCTATCCCCTCCTCCTTCCTGTATTTCATTCAGATCCAAGTATTCACACCTGTATTCACAATTGTTTTCACCTTAAGCCTGACAAAACAACTATCCCAACCTTTCGACGTGGCAACTACAACTTGTCTTGACATAGATCCAATCTGGGCGTGGCTGTAACGTGTCCTGGGAGATGACGTAAGCCCGCTGGAGAGTCTTTTCTTCCGTGCAGAATCCGCCAGCCGATGCAGTACCGCAGCCTTGGTGGACTGGGGTGGCGCTTCTGCAACTCACCTCGTGTATCAGTTGTAGCTTGGTGCGCCCGTTTCTGTCCGACCCCACCCACAGCTCAACCTGAGTACGACATTTACAGAATGAACGGGTCGTCAGAAACTATTTCTACATTGACTTTTATCAATAACCTTTTTTTCTGGACAGATGTATCGTTGATATATTTGTCTTCCTTTGATAGACGCATATCAGTCGTGACTTTCGCGAGAAGAGAGTACTAGTATTTCACAATCTGTTAAGCTTTCGTGAAGTAAGGATAAAAAATAAACACAGATAGCGTTTCCCTAACTGGGTCATTTGCCGCAAAGTACGCCCCCTAGTCATGAAAAAAAAACGTACCTCCTCATTTTTCCTGTTTAGAGCTGTCCTGGGGTTGACGAACTTACCGTTCGCTGCGCACGGGTTGAGGGACTCTACACCACTCAGTGGGTGGAAGGAGGGCCTGAGCAAAAAATCATTGTAGAGATGATAGTACGTTGTGCATTATAGTTCAAGAAGACCATTGACACTGAGTTGCGAAACAGCTGTACCATCCTATTAACGTACATGCTGGCCCGTATTATATCCCCAGAGATATGTCATTACCTTTGCCAAGAAGTTATGTTTTTGATAGCGCGCGCGCGCGCGCGCGTGTGTGAGTGTGTATGACGCGGCTGTATGCAAAAGTGAGGACCTTATTTGCATACATGATGACAAACACACATCATACATCAGTAATGGTTAAATTCATTTGACGGAGGTATGTGGTCGTTGAACTCTAGTTTAGAAGTAGTTTCTTCGAATTCACAGTGCATATATAACTGTAGCAATACGGAAATGCTGTATGACACTATCCCCCTACAAGCATCACTGCCATGACGCTGTCATGATATAAAAGTGCCAAACACTTACTTTGTCTTGTTGCCCTGTTGAACGGTCAAGTTTGCGAAGTCCTCTGGGTCAACACCAAACGCATCCAGTCCAAACCTAAGTTAAAACGAAGTTCATCGACCAATCGACATAAAACAACAAAAAAATTGAAATTTTCCGAATTGTTTGACCGATGTTTAACGGATTAAGGAAGCAAACGGATCTACCAGTGGAAAATAGAATAAAGCAGAGAGTACATTTCCGGTTAACTTTTAAATAATCATCTAAACGAAGAGTTTCTAAATCAGTGTCTCACTAAAAGGACTGTGCGTTACCTGGTGATGTAGTAGGTAAAATCGTCTGGTCGCTCATTTTGCAGGAGGCAGGACGAAAGATTACTGTTGTGCTCTTGACTGCAGAACTCGTCAAAGTCACTAGGTACTGTGGGTGAAAATCACGAAGAATCAAGTCAGAACATTCTTTTTACAGTCTGACGTCACAGTATCAAGAGCACGCACGTTGTTTGTGATAACATTGAAGTCAGACGTTATGCATTGACCTGGCAGTCTTTTGTAACTGGACGTTTTCTGATAACTGGCATGGGTTGAACATCTATGAAATATTTGTTTTTGTGATCACCTGTTGTTAGAGGTACAGGGTCCGTCCGCTCCAGGTTTGCCGGGTTGTTTGTGGTGGGTACCTCACTGCTGTCTATGGAATCCGGAGCTGTAATTGTAAACAATGCACAAAATGAAAGAAATTGTCACTTGTCAAGTGTATTTCTAAGGGTAGTAAGACTACACACACACACACACACACACACACATGCGCGCGCGCACACACACACACACACACACACGCTCGCACGCATGCACACACATTATCTGGTAATGACCTTATTTTGGAGGTATCAAAATTAGCTACCCCGCAATCCAGCCTTGTTTGCTTTTGTCCAGCTAACCAGACTGTATTCTAGGATAAAATGCGTACCTTCCTGACAGCGACAAACGGGACAGCCCCTGGCGTCAGTCTCCCGTCCATACTCACACTGCAGCGCGCATGGCGACGGGCGGCATAACTGCAGTCCTGGTTCGGGCAGAAGCATGCGGCTGCGCATGCGTGGGAAGGAAAGTCTGCTTCTCCCTTGTCCTGGAACAAACACTTCGTAGTCAGTCAGTGTGTCAAAACCACCGAATAACTGGGGAACGCATATATAGAAAATACATATGTGCACATCGCCTAGCATAAATCCAATGTAAAAACGTACATCAATGTGAACTAGAAGAAGATATATGATCAAAGGTGTACTGTCGACCTTTACTCATCTAAAGCCGTCGTATAAGCGATAAGGTATTTCTCGCCCTTAAAGTTTCCCACAGGTTAGTATACCCGCAACAGGTTATGTTCATTTCATACAAAAGGTTCATCTTGACACTACACTAAGAACATAGGTTAAAGGGACATATAGACAGAGGACATGCCACGAGTTGACCTATATTTTGTACATCACGTAATATGGCCATTCCCAAACTTCCATCTGAATACATGATATGATAACATACCTTGACAGAAGCAAAGTACTGACACAAAGACTACAGCAATAACCTCTCTGTAGATCTTCATGACTCTCGGAATAGGAACAATGCCTCGAGTTGACAACAAACTCACTCAGTTCTCTCCCTCCCAGTTAGCACTTCGTGCTGAGCTTGGCAGAAGTCGCGAACAGCTGCGACACGTCGCACTGTCCTCACGCTGCCACCCCCTGCTAACCGTCAGTAGTTCAGTGGCAGCTGTTTGGACTACTGACAACATTCTTGTTTGGTTCTGCGTGGTTTTGGCACGATTTGTGGGCTAGAGAAAGCGGTTTTCATCTCCTGTCAGACAGGGGCAAAATATATGATCACGCCACAGGTTCTGGGGACAAACTGGCGATTTGGAGGTCGCACGCCAACGTCGGAGGTGGGGTGTGTTGTGGTTTTGGTAGTGTAAATATTTTCACTGACCTCAGTTGGAAGTTCTTCACCAAATGTGGTCTTCACGGTGAAGTTCACCAATAAGTTTCCCCCACTTCTAGTCCTTGTTGATGTGAATTTAGTACCAAGTGACATCCAGTATCGAATTGGAAAACATACTAAGTTCAAGAATCCTTTTCTTCCAAATTCTCACAACTCAACCATACAGCGACTACAAGATAATTTTGTAACCATTGTTTTTTGATAATTAGAATATGATGAAAGATGTAGAAGACAGCAAAGCATACAAAGCGTAAGAGAACTTGCTCGTTGCGCGATCTGTCAATTTTTGGCTGCTCCGCTCTCGCAGCTTCTAATTGTAACGTAAGTAAAGGAAGAAAATTGTCTTTGCTGCTCAAAAGCTATGTACTTTGTAAACACCAATGGCTTTGAAAGGAATATGATATTAGTGGTCTTAATTTCAGAGCAAAACATGTTCTTTTATGGTCTGTTTTTATCTTTCCAAGTCACATACAAGTCCGAAAAACGTTTCTAAAAATTACTTGTAAGTTAGAGATATCTAATCTTCATGTTGTAGGGGACGTTTTCTTCTAGCTGGAGGTTTCAATAGGAAGGAGAAAGACGAGGCAGTTTGACACAGAAAAAGAGGAGGACAGTTTGATACAGAAACGGGTCAGCTAGGTAAACCTAACGATTCAAACTCGCCAAACATTATATTTGCTTGGAGATGACGACATGTTGATGTTACAGCCTTGTTGAGTCAGTAGTACGACTTCCTGTGGCTGCTCAGTAAAAGCGCTTATGTAAGCAGTTTCTGGCCTTTCCTGACCTCTGGTCGGTGTATCCAAGGTTGTTTATACCTCTTCACACGTGTCTTACTGCATCCTGCTAACAGCCGCGGTAAGGTTAAGTGACAGAATGCTAAGGGCACTTCAAAACAACTTCCACATTACATTGAAATGTCACGGTATGATTAATGTCTCTGTTTTTACCGCGCCGCTTGTTGCTTCTGGCCGTCACCCCAAGTTTAGACTAACTTCGCGTGACAAGTTACATAATCCAGCTTGCCGTGTTTTCCCCGACCTCTCCGCACAATGTTTGCCTCAGGTAGACATCATCTTAACTTCATCACTATGGTTCAAGCCCGTTGCTTGCCATTGCAAAGGGAGCTATGCATTGAGCTAATTATGATCTAAAGCTGATGTATTTCAATATATATATGATATGACATTATGTTGTATATTGTTCAGATCTAAAGTTGCGCGTGGGGAAGAAGTCTTTACCAGCTGACAGATAGCTAAGTATTAACTGTAGTTTCCTAACTGCTACGGCGCAACATGATTTCATGGTACCAGACATCTATGTTTTTCAAGGAATTACGAACTTAAGCTTAGGAATGTAACTGACAACAGAAAAGACAGGCTGTAATATTTTTCATGTCATATAATGATATAATGTTTTGTCAATAAACATACACTGCAAAGCAGAATCTAGTTAGATTTCTTTTATTTTACTCTCGGATAACAACGCTTTTTAATCATATCAAACTGTAAATCTATTGCATATGGCTTTATACAAGATTGTAAATATATGAGAACTACACACATTCTTCTCCCATTCTGATGAATGCTTGCTTTTAATGCGTGTTTTTTTTATGGCGTGCCCTTTTCCTCAGAATACGTGACATTTACTCTACAATGCGTACCGTTTCAGCTGCAATACATACAAAAAGTACCAAAGTTCTTTCATCATGGTACATAATGCCTGGTTTGCAACCCTGCCCTCTACCTCTTCAAACTTACCATAGCAATGCCTTCTCATGTAGCTTTATTGTTTAAGATATCTCCTCTGTTTCTTCGCCTTCCAACTCTGTCTTCTTCGTTTCATCACGATCCAACTCTGTCTCGACACGCACCTCTGATTCGCCCAGCGAGGAAAACTTCGTGAAGAGACTCCTGGGTGTGATCACGTGACAGCTGCAGCTAGCCTTGACAACGATCATGTCCCAGCCAACCTTGGGCGGGTCGCCCGACTTGATCACGACGGCCCTGTGCCACGTGCTCTCCTCCACACACTTACCCTCACAGCCCTGGTGGTTAGGGGTCGAACTGGTGCACTTGACCTCCCGGAACTTCTGCTGCTGGAGGGCCCCTCTCTGTGTTCCCGCCCAAAGTTCCACCGTCTCCCCGCTAACTGTGACGGCGTGGATCGGGGACACCATGTTTGCGGAGTATCCGCATGGGTTGAATGCGGTTTCTGGGTCAGGACGGGATCCGGGGACGAGTTCTGAGCCTGGTTTCACTACTGAAGGCTTCATTGTTTCACACTCAACGTCAGGAAGTCCCACTTCAAGTTCGTCACCTTTCGTATCATGTAAGGTCGTCAGTCTCCTCTTGCCACACGACCTGGTCCCAGCACCGTCCGCTCCCGCTGGCTGCCGATCAGGCTCCAAGAACACATCTTCACCGAACCTAGTGAGAAGACTTTCCTGAATGTCGGGATAGTCACGTTCTAGCTTGCATGAGAGGGAGTTACTGAACTCTTTCGTGTCGCAGAGTCCAACCACCGTGCTGTCGTGGACCGGTACAGGGGGTGGCGTTGTGGTCTCGGTCGCGGCGGTAGTCGGTTGGGCCGTGGTAGTTGGCGGGACCGTGGTCGCTTTGGGACGGAATCGGTCCCAGAATCTCCTCCACAAGGGGTTGGATTTTGGGAGGCCGCGAGGCCAGGCAAACCCTGGGCGACGAATGTGTGAGAGTCCGCGATCACGGTCTCGTGCGGGAGAGATCCCTGCGTGCCCTTCAACAAAAAGACCAAAAAAAAAAAGAAACAGTCACCCTCCGAGTAGAGACCAGCTCCTTCAATGGCTTTGTAATAAAAATTTTCGACGGAATTATATCAATAAAAAGTTGCCATGGTCTCATAATCATGAGTGACATGTGATATTTCATGTCTTACAGTAGAGTTATACTTACAAGACATCCAAGTATAATGCTGTCACGGAACTACATAGTCACATTAAGAAGGAAAAAAATTAAGAATGGTAACAATTACATGTTCCCTTATTTTAGCGGCCAAGCTGTTACTTGTAACGTACTATTACATCACAATTGTAACTGCATTTGAATTTAGTTTCCAAATTAGTGTCCTATGATTGATTGATGATTGCATGTGAATTTGCCCCATAAACGGAGCCTGTCTCTGCAAGATTTAGCCATAAAAGTTTCGACGAAGACACAAAACCTGCTGTTTGTCTGTCAGCTATGTGCATTTGAACAACTTCCAACAGCGCGTGCAACTTAAAGTCAAACTCACCCAACTTGTTTCCACAACAGATAGTCTTTTAGAATCGTTCATAGGTAAACTATTTTTCATCTAAACTTCCCGTCTTGTTACTTCGTAGTGAAAAAACCCAACCGGGCAACCCCACTTTCGATTTCTTTGCAGTAATGTCTATCTCACAAAAAACACCAGCAGGTAACGGAGGGAATTACACAGAGACCTAAACCATTTGATGATACAGCTGTTCAATTTTCATACAAGAAAACGCAAGTACATTAATTCTTATTATCTTGAAGTTGCGAAAACCAGCACGACGACACGGTATTTACCACACACTATTTACATAGATCATTTCGAGACAAGGGCGGATTAAAACTTTCTCTTTTACTCTCAAGAAATAAGATAAAAAACGATGGCTTACCAACGCCGAAGACGCTATGCAGAGACAGACAGCAGGCTAGAAGAATCACAGAAGCAGCCATCTTGAGCAGAGTGTCGCGTGAACTGAAGAGATAGAACTGACGGTGACCCTGTTGATCAGATGGCGCACTGACAGGACACAATCGTTTATGTAGAGTCAAAGCACCCTAGCCAACGACAGGCGAGCCGTCAATCAACGGGCAAATGTTTTGATGGCGCTGCCTTCCTGACAAAACAGGAAGGAACTTTTCCCAGCTGACACACAGCCGAACTATAGTTGTCAAACTCTCTCAAACATCATATGCTGCACAAAGAAGGCCCTACCGGCGTCAACACAGAAGTTCTTAGAATAAGACAGGATGAGTCTGTTAAAAGAACACAGAGGTTCTGAGAATAAGACAGAAGTTCTGAGAATAAGACAGTGTTAAAAGAACACATAGGTTCTGAGAATAAGACAGAAGTTCTGAGAATAAGACAGGATAAATCTGTTCTTGCTGCACGGGTTTCCTGTTTATTACATGGGCACATGACTTAGCAAGTAATTTACATTTAATGTTTATAAACGTCGTTGACCAGCAGGGCTCTTGCCGGGTCTCTTTTTCAATTCCAGTTTCTTTCTCTTGTCTGTTGCCTCCTGTTGACAAAGACAAATACAAATACACATTTGAGAGTGAAAATTGCAAAACATCAAGTACAAACAATTAATCCCCGTCAAGGGGGCTGAGAAGTAGAAAAGAAGAAGAAGAACAATAAAGAATTAAAAAAAACACACAAAAAGTGCGAACACTTTTTAACATCTTTGGCCTCAGGGAGGAGCAAAATACACCCCAAGGATCAGGCCTAGAGCTTGTATAAAAAGGCCAACCCACCATGTTGTTATTGTTATTTATTGGGCGGGCCGACTATTCACTCTTTGCAGCCAGGGGCTGAATTGCGAGGAGCTTACAATAGGCGGGGCTAAATCGCAAGGGTCTGCGAGCTGCCATTCGGTGACCTCAATACGACTGTCGCAAGGGTCTGGAGCGAGCTGCCATTCGGCGCCACTCAGGTGACCTCAATATGACAGTGATTGCCCCAGGTGCGGCCAAGGTACTGTAGGTTTTGAACCACTCACACCGCACCATCGCACATGTGGCGGGTTCTTTAACGTGCCCGGGGTGTGCTCTCCCCAGACACGGGACCTCCATTTAACGTCCTATCCGAGGGACGACTCATTTTCACTTGAGTTAAGTGAGGAAAGTCGTGTAAAGTGCCTTTCCCAAGGGCACAAGATCGGCAGCACAGCAAGCGGATTCGATCCGGCGACCTCTCGGTCACGAGGCGAACACAATACCACTGTGCTACGCGGCCCCACAATGGGGTATCATAAGATAATGGGATTTTCAGGCTCACTATTAGATATAATCCTTGCGAGTAGACGTCGTCAAACCGACGACCATGATGACATTAGCCTAATACAGAACTGAATTCCCCCGAAATGTAGTAAATGACTTTGCCGCTAGGAGACGCAGTTGTACAATCTTTGTAGACTCTTTGGCACTGGAAATGCACATTTAGCTTTAAACTGTATGATAAATTCGAATATTTTTGTGTAGCAGTTTTGTGAAACATAGAATCCTGGCGTTACGATGTCAAATGTTACCAAAATGGATTCAGGGGAGGGCGGAAAAACCTGTTTAGTCACTGTTCGTCTGTTGAAGGTTAGGCACATACAGTGTTAAAGGTTAGGCGCAGCTATAGGGGCAGTGCGGATTTATGATAGTGATGACACCAGTCTCAGAAGGGCTAGATTGCCTGCTGTCTGATTTATTCTACACTGCATGCATCATGAAACGTCAGACACAGAACGAGTGACAGACAACTGACCTACAAAAGGTAGGTAAATGCCCTATTCCGTATGAGTTATCATACAAATGTAGATTTTCATTCTAATTACAAGTCTAGGAGTTACTTATGGAGAACTGTTTACGCCTATATTCTTACTACTGAAGTGAATGTCACTGAGTCTCTACATGTAAACTATAGTCATAGAGGTCGTGGAGGGCACCATGTTGGATTAGTGATCTAGCAACAACAATGAATAGCGTTTGGGCTTTTCATGCCTAAGGCACACGGCCGGCACTGATGTTAAGAGTTAGACACTGGGTAAGCTAGAAGCAATATGGAGGTCACCGTGTTGAATGTGAATAGCTGTACTAAGGAGCATATACAAACGACGAACGAGACAGCAATACTGATCATTACAGTCTTTCGTAGTTTTATAAGTAAGCAACGTTTTCATTTGTTATCCTTTGACGTCAAGGAACCAATGGTTCGACACTGAATGGACCACGATTTGAACGAAATGCTAACATTTTCGGTTGAGTAAATTCGAAAACGTATTCAGTTCAGATAGCTTGGAAATCTAATATTTTACCCTCTAATATTGCATCTGAACTGAGCGGTTATGAATTCACTTCATGCTGAAACGCAGGCGTTATACCCGTGTATATCTTCCCATTACAGTGACCACAAGAAAGCGCATCATGACAACAGATAACAGGGTCGACACGCTAAAGCTAGCGACAGCCATCACCCTTTGCCTGTGCGTTGTTTTCATGCTGTACGTCTCCTACACGCCTGACGAGATCTCGGAGTTCGTTCTGCTCAACGACAGGCTGCAACCTATGCCTGTCAGAGATGTCATGGCTCCGCCTATATTAGTTCGACAAGACAGACAACACTTACAAGCGCTCCCTGCGGTCCAGGCGGTAACTGCAGAAACATCATGCACTCCTAAGAAAAATTTTGTTTTCATCAAGGTAAAAGTCTATTCAATCTATTGACTACTATTCCAGCTACTACTATTATGTATTTTTATCGTCAACTGTTTGTGCTGCTACTGTCAAGCGAAATGCTTATGAGAAATAATGTCAGATGTGAGGCAGAAGCAACATGTCTTGTAGATATAAAACATCTTGTCTAATTCAATTTCCTGCATATTTTGAATTGTGGTGGAAGGATTTAAGATTTTCACATTTCCTTCTCAGGTCCAACAAGAAACGGCCTCCAACACAGTGCAGAGAATCTTGCTTCGCTATGCGTACCGACACAATCTCACCGTTATGTTACCAAGATCAGGTTAGCTATCGTTTTCCATTTTCATGTTGCTTAGAGTATCCTATGTCTGAATTATCTTTTGTTTTACTGCACTATACTTACAGGGTTTTAAAAACATGTCAGTATTTAACGCAATGCATAAGTGCATGGTCTTTGGTATCTTTGTTTACGAAAAAGAATCCCACTCTTGCACACTTCGAGATCGATTCAGCAATATTCAGTATTGTTGGCGCCGGTCTCCATGACTCTCGTGTGCTTTTAACAGGTGGCTCCTTCCGTTGGTTAACGTTCACTGATGACTTCGACGGACTTCCGGTGAAAGACGGAAACTACAATGTCATCGCCCACCATCTGAGATACAGCGAAGAAATAAAAAGGTTAAGTTTTAACTTAATAAAAACATGCAACTGTTGGTAAAATTGCTGGACATACCACCAAACTCAATATCTTCCATTGTTATACAATAGAAGCCAGTTAAGCACAACGGATTACCGCACACGGTATTAATATTATTAATTTCACGGAATCCCCAAATCCAAAAATACTGCGGTCCAGTTGGATAATTGCACGAAGTACGTTCTTGGCAAATGGGGTGTGCAATTCTTATATCCCTAGTCTGCTCTTCTTATATGAACATACTTTTGGATGAAAATGGATCTCAACGTATTTTTTAGTGTTCCCGTTACAGTAAATTTCTTTTGTACACGGCCACTTGGTTACTTTTCATATATACTTTGATGTTTTCAAAGTAAAGATCTTGATCTTATTGAGTACTGTCCCCGCCGTTACCCATGTAGGAAGATGCCAGAGGACACAGTTTATTTCACCATACTCCAGCACCCAGTGAGCCACATGAAGTCTTCCTTCCACCAGTGGAGACTCCATAAACACTACAACATCAGCAGTAAGGACCCCGTCAATGCGTTTTTTAAGGATCCTTACCTGTACTCCATCAACGATTCAGCCACCTTCAAGACATATCATCCCATCAAAAACCGCCAGGCGTTCGACTTAGGATTCAACACGAGTTGGCAATGGGGTGATCAGCATACCAAGGCTCACTTTAAGGAGTTGGCAAAAACAATAAGAGTCGTGTTACTCGTTGAGCGATTCGACGAATCGTTGGTTATGCTCAAGAGACTCATGTGTTGGGACACGCAGGATATCTTATACCAGCCTGTCAGTAACTTTGAGACGAACCGCTACACAAATGTAACTCTACGTCACAAACAAGAGATGGCGTTCAGAAACTGGAGCAGCATTGACTTTGCCCTCTATGACTACTCTCAAAAAATGTTCAATGAAACGTCCAAACGCATCGGTCCAGGTTTTATGAACGAAGTACAGTATTTTAGACGTTTGAATTCGTGGGTGTATTTTGAAGGATGTAGGGGGCATCGCGGGCGAAATTTCACTCATTTTGGAGTGGAAAAAAGTAGGTGGCACGACAGGTTTGAATCGGACGGGGCGCTCTGTGTGGCGATCGAACGATCGCGAGGTATTTGGGACGCAAAGCTTGGGTTACGACAAAATGCAGAGTTCCGAAAATCCAACGAGATTTCTGTTCCTGCTGCAAATATTACAAATCTCGGTAGTAAGACTGGTTCAATTAGTTTGGAACTGAAAACAAAAAAGAAAGCATCAAAACGAAAAAGGGGATTCTTAAAGGCCGGTCCCAAACAACTGTTTGATAATTTGCTATTGAAAGAAAAGAAGAAGGAAAAGAAGACATCGAAACGCATAAAGACGAAAGAAAAAGGGAGGAAAACTTAAGAGCCAGAAAAGACACAATCTGTAGGGCAAGAAAATGAAATCAAAGCCAGTGTGTATGTTTAGCTAAACCAATGAAAAGTACACAGCATCGAGACCTTAGATATTAGAGAACATTGACTTTACTGCTACTCTATACAGAATGTAACAATCTTTATACATGTTTTACATTTATTTTTACATTGTTATGTTTTCGTGGCTAAATGATTCCCTTAAGATCCGTGATTGTTACTAACGGCTTTGGGAAAGACGATATGCTACGTTTGGACCCCACAGCGCCACACAAAACATTTCAAGATAACGTCTACAGCAATGGGCAAATATCGGTAAAAAGTATTAAAGATATAGATACAAACAAATTCGTAGAATTTTTTTCTCTGAAGAAAAATGTTGGTATGGTACATATTGATGACGTACCCATATGGTTGGTTTAAGGTTAGAATGTACATATCACTATGGTACCATATGGTATGTAAAAGAACAGTCAACGGTAATCCGTGACAGACATGTTCATGTAATTTGCATAACCCTCAGTTTGGTAGAGCAAGCCATTACCAGTTCACCGCCATGGTGATTTGACGTTTCCCCGACTGATTCTGGGGCTGGGGCTATTTGCACCGACTGCTATTGAGCGTGTTCTTCGCCAGCTGCTTCGGATGCCATCTCTGTCTGGATTTGAGTTCTAGGCATCCATCTGGAAAACACAAGTGAGCTGTGAAGTCTACCACCTCAAGTTACTACAAATCTTTGAGGTTTCAAGTGTTTGGTACAGGACAACTGCATATATCAAATGCACAATGTTGTACCTAAAAATTATGAAGCAACATTTATCATGCTGACCTGTTTAAATGAAAAGTAATTGTGTAATGATAAAAGGCTTATTAATAAGGTATGTGTACTCATCTCCTTTTCAAGCAGTAGACAAGTGTTGCCAGCAGTAACAGGAAGCACAGGATCCCGAGAACAATACCTACAATGGCACCTATAGGGTTAAAGGGTCAAAATTTGTATGGCATTCTTTTACACTGTACGACTTACCATTACATATTACTGTAGTTGTATCTACAATTATGTATCTTTGGCATTTATGTGCCAATATGTCATCTGTATACCAAGCGTGTAAGGTTTAGTGTACTGCAGCAATTGTTGATACATTTTCTTATCTTAACACAAAAAAGCTGCTATCCTGATATAAAAAAAAATCACTTTAAACAAAAGATAATAATGAATTACACTTTTTCTCAAATATCCTCTCTACTACGACGGCACTCTAACCGCACACTTTCTCTCTGACAGATAGCATATTGAATTGTAGTACTCTTTGTGTGTTTTGTTGTATGATGTACCCAGTATGAAATAGAAGGTTATATCGATCCGTTTTAGGTCGTAGTCAGAGCACAGCACAGCGCGATCGCCGTCTAGTAAAAAGGGGTACTTACCCACACCCAAACCGTTGTTTCCTCCTATTCCAACAGAGCAGTTGTGCCCGGTGTACCCTGGCCCACAGACACACGTGTACATGTCCAGCTCCGCCGTGCTTGACAATGACATTCTTTTTCATGATGCGTGCTACCACTACATGTACAGCTTCATTGCCTTTTCAAATGTCTGGGGAAGACCAAGGCGCCCACCTGCTGTTTGAACACCTCGGATCTCCTCAAAGATGAACCCGGAGATTCTGCCGACGTCTTCCGGAATGTGTCGTGTAGCACCCGCGCTACGGTGAGCCTTGGCCTCCCCCTTCGCAGCCCTTGCCTCCGATACCGATCGATTGGAGATGAAAAGAGACGGGCTCGAATTAGCTGCCTCGCCTCGCTGTAACAAACGCAAAATGCTCAACGGATACCCAACGGTAAGTGGGTAATGTGGGCCACACAATAAGAACTACACAAATCTCATAAACTGCAATGAATTAAGAGCGATCGCTGTTGTTGTTTATATCCGGAGTATTTGACGGCTGGTGCCTACCAGGACGTCAGAAGATTGGATTAAAAATTGATATTTAAATCAGCAGATCAAATTACTGGTTAATATGTAAACCAATATTTTGCCAAACACCTGCTTTTTGCCTACCACTACCGTGACATCATCGCGATCGATCGTATGCTAAGCAGAGCCTGTCGTTATTCTCACCGTATAAAACGCCACGGTCGTCTCGTAGATGACCCCGGATATTTCTCTACATCTCCGGATCCCGGGGTGTTGTCGCGAAGCGGTAACGGTTGGCATCTCCCTTCGGCAGCCCTTGCCGTGTGTAGATATTTCTGGTTATGGTGAGAGTTCGTGAGAAGAAGCAGGTAACGTTAAGGCCTCATGTTGTAAAAGAATCGAAAATGGTCTGGGGGAGATGAACAAATGTGTGTCCAACACAGGTGAAAATAATTACTGGTCAGTGATTGGTCAAGCAATCAGTCATCCCTCAGGCATCATTGGTCCTGGTCATGTGCTGCAAGTAATTTCATTATTTCAAATAGCCAATCGAAGAAGTGCATTCTTTTGACCAATGACACCATGTGGTATTTTTAGACTAGAAGAATCGTGGACAGCGTCGCGTCATATGTCTGCCAGGTGTCTGAGTTGACGGGCTTAAATACCTCGCAGCTTACCAGTACAGAACAACATCACGGCCGCTCGGTGACGGAGTCCTTTGTCCTTTCAGCGTCCTTCCTTAGATAACAGGTTAGTTTGGTCGTACTTTACAGAGTGTTTTTATGTGTGTTTATACGTTTTGTATAACTTATTATCAGTCCAATGTTATTTCAAAAATTGATAGCGTATACGTAAACGTTGAATTCTTTTGTGACCGTCGGATGATACAAAAACGCAGACCAAGCTTCACTTACATGCAAGGCATACCTGTGCCTTATCTATTGCCTTAATCATTTCTTGACGTTAGTCTGTCTTAAACTAATTGTTATTTCACTTTCTTGCTTACAGGATCTCATTGGTGCCATCAAGTCCGGATCAAGTGCAGCTGCAATGTTCCTGGTGGGACTTATCCTGGATGAGAGGTTGTCCGATGCCATCTCCACGGCTAGCTGTACGGTGACGTCCAGAATGATCGGTGCTTCTGTATACACCCTGCCAGAGGACCTGAAACTAAGATAAGTTCTTGTTTGTTTTATTGGGTGTAAAACGGAAACATCTCGCAGAGATCGATGGGCTGGGAATGACTTGTCGGTGGCATGATAAGAAGGAAATAATTTGCGCGGCCTTACAAAAAAAGCAAGAAGCCTGTCTTTAACTAATTGAAATTTCGCTTTGTTGCTTCCAGGACCCTATTGGTGCCATCAAGGTGACGTCCAGAAAAATCGGTGCTCGGGTTTACGCCCAGCCAAGGAACCTGAAACTAAGTTAAGTACTCTTATGTCTTATGGGGTGTAAAATGGAAATATATAGCAGAGATCGGCATGATAGGAAGTAAATTAGTTGTGACGTTTCGTTAATTGAATTCTTGGTTGTAGGTAAGGTGCTTGAGTGTGTTCTGTTGACATTCCGAGCGATGTTGTCGGGAGGGGTTTACATTAGGACATTTTGTAAATGGGGGCTCCTTTTGCATTCAGGGCTTCAGTCCGTTTCTGTGGTGTACAGGCCTGGTGTGTGGCTGGTTTGGTTTCTGTGATTATGTCGAAGGCCGGAATGGTATTCGGTCAATTTTTTCAAATTCTGTTCTTTATAAACAGGGTTTTCCCTGGTTCACCATCTGTTGTCATTTCTGTTTTATGTCATGGTCAGTGGTTGTCGGGGACCTAGACCATAACATAATCTGCCTCGTGTTGTTTTCTTGGGTCCCGAACCAAGAGAACGGCACAGGCCAGAAAGGAGGACAGGTGGCTGAAGAGCCTATTTAATATTAATAGTTTAGTCGTTTAGATAAAACTTGCCATCTCGGCGTCGACATAGTCACAGAAACTGAATCAGCTATGCATTGGGCTTGTATATCACAGAAGCAGACTGAAGCAATGAGTGCAGAAGTAGCAATTGCTCTCGAAAATTCAAGCAAAACAAAGGCAGCATTATGCCAAAAGCAGCATTACTTAGGATTTAACCAAAGCACACTCAACACCCTGCCAACAAACAAGAGGTATAATGATTTCTCTCGCTATTTCTATGTTAAAACTAGAACTGAAATTACAATGACAAAACAAGTGAACTTCCTGTCATGCCAATACACGTAGCTGGGATTTCTTTTATGTATATTGTTATGTATAGTCTTCCCATATTTCTGGGTTAGGTTTAATTTTGTCTCGTCTTTTCTCCCGAGGATCATCGCAATGTAGAAGAATTGTCTGGATGCGGAAAGGGAGGCGAGGACTGGCGAAGGAAGGTGCCGAACGTGAGCGAACGGGCTTCACAGTCTTCTATGACAAGGTATATCGTACTGTATTGTGTGACAACACACAGCTTTTAGCTATAGGACAATAGTCTTTGTCAATTAATAACTTTTTTTTTTCATTTATGTTGTCAAGTTTAAGTTTACACCGTAAATCAATTTGATTTTTTGTACCTTAAAAATTTCAGTAAAAAGTTCAGTAGTCTTTGTTTTTTCTTATTTGCCTATGTGGCTCTGAATGGAGTGAAGTATGTATATCAATTCATGCATGTGTAATATGGCTCGGCTCAGGTAAAACAATTTGGTCATAGACAGTAGTGTGTACTAGTATTTTGGGTGTGAAGTTTCTAGGTACTAGCCATTCAGGCATTGAGCCTTTTGTGTTTGTCGCGGCTGAGTTATGGCAGCTTATACATACGTCTGTTTCTACTACCGATTTGTTAGAACTGTCTAGTTGGTAAGCGAGGAAAGGTGCTGGCTGGGAATGGAGGTGTAAAGCGTCACCGCTACTGAAAGTGATTCGTGACAGCATCCGGTGCATCACCAAGCCAAGGAGGCACAAGTGTTTCCCAACATAGACAAGGTATTGACCAAATTCCCGTTTGCCTTTCGACAGGCATTAAGCCTTGTGCAGCGGTGTTGAGACAAATGATGCATGTTTGTTTCTTTTACCTATGTTAGAAATGTCCAGACGCCATAAGGGAGGAGAGGTGCTGGTAATGGAGGTGTAAAGCATCACCGTCACTGACAATATCGTGCTTCGTGACAACACCGAGTGCATCACCAAGGAGGTGGACAGTCTTTCCTATATGATAAGTTGTTTGTGTTGTACAATATTGTCTGAATGCAGTTTGTAGCATAGCAACCTTTATTAATGACTGATGTCCTTGTAACTTGGCGAATGTGAGCTTAGTTTCAATGGTTGATGAACAATGTTGAGGTGAACAATGCTTGATAGAGTTTTCTTTTTCTTTTCAAGATTAGGACTGGTTGAACAGTTAGGCTGTGAGTCAGATGATGCTTGCTCACCTTCCGGCCCAGCTCTTCTTCTGCACCTGTGTGGGAGGGAGGAAGCAGACCATGAGACTGTTGATAGGTGGGTGCATTGTCTACAACTCGTTCCAACCTGACCCTGCCTACAAATTTTTCAAAAATTCAGGCCACTGTCACTGTTGTTGAACCGTCTCTACCAACTTTGACCTGGTTAAGATCAGTAAGCAATAATTTGACCATTCGCGTTACACTTTAGCGATACGTACATTACAGTAGTCTATTAACTTCCTCTGCATAATTTGTCACAATCTCTACTCATTGCAGGGCATAAGGCTTCCTTCCTTCAAAAATATTTTGATTAGAAAGCTAGTAACAAAACGATGGAAGTCTAGCTCATCATCATTGATTGTAATCCACTTTCTTGCAGTCACAATAAGTTGGGAAGGAGACATCTCTCAGCAGCTTCCGGGACCGCATTGATGCCATGAATTCCTGATCAACTGCAGCTACAACGTTCATGGTGGGACTTATCCTGGTGAGAGATTGTCCGACACCATCTCCACTGTGACGTCCAGAAAGATCGGTGCTCGTGTGTGCGCCCTGTGATCTGAGTGATTTAGCCAGTAGGGCGTTAGGACATTTTGTAAATGGAGGCTCCTTTTGCCCTCAGGGTTTCTGTGGTGTACAAGCTTGGTGTGTGGCTGATTTTGTTTTTGTGACTGTGTCGATGGCCAGGATTGTATTCAGTCAGTTACTGTTAATTTTGTTCTTTATAAACAGGGTTTTCCCTGGTTCACCATTTGTTGTCATTTCTGTTTTATGTCATGGTCAGTGGTTGTCGGGGACCTAGACCATTACATAATCTGCCTCGTGTTGTTTTCTTGGGTCCCGAACCAGGAGAACGGCACAGGCCAGAAAAGAAGGCATGTGGTTGAAAAAGCCTTCTTTATATTAGTATTTATGTCCTTTAGATAATGCTAGACTTCTTGGTATCGACGCAGTCACAGAAACCGAATCAATACAAACAGAATGCAAAGTGTACAATTTTACAGTTATCATGTATAACACGATGTTAGATACATGTACATATAGTTCAGCTTGCTTACGTTAGGTGTTAGGTATAGCTTTCCCAATATTTCTGAGTGAAGGTACATTGGCTTTTTTTTTGGAAAGAGGCTTGGAGATGTAATGTTGTTTAGACGCTTTTTGTTAGCAGCCTCTGTTTCTGAGTGTATTTGTTTGATGCCATTCCAGTACAGAGGTGGCTGACGCTAGAATGTTTTTTTTTTTTGTGTTTTATTTTATTTTATTGCCGCAGAAAAGTGGTCTACATGTTGGAATTCAGTAAATGTCAGCATTGTCCGTTTATTGTGTAGAGGTTGTAGCCCTTTAAATCAGTTGTTTGGAAATTTCCCAAGTAACTGAGGCTAAGGCTGGCGCTGACACTAACACAAGAAGACACATGCACACATACACACTAACAGACTAACGCCACCAAACACAACAGTTTTGACGGACACTAATAATCAGCTGCCTTAGCCTTAGACTGAAACAATTCTATGATTCTTTAAGTACAAAGGCTCCACGCTACCTCTATACCATGTACTGACAATGTCAATATTTACTGATTTTAGCTTTTTTATCCACTATGTCCTAGAGTGAGGGTAGTTGTAAACCTAAATGAGTTAGATGTTCATTTTTTTTATGCTAGAGTATCTTCATTTATTATGCAGTTCATGTATTATACACTTTGTATTTCTCTATTTTGCTATTAAACAAATATGCTGAAATCGGATGATTGTGTAGTGTACGTGTTTTTTTTTACAGTAGAATTAAAATGGCTTGGTTCTCTCTTCTCACACCCTCAACCAGGCCTTACCTCACAGAACCATCAACGTCATGTGGAATGGTTGCCCCCCCCCCCCCTCTAGCTCTGGAGTCTAACCACATGTGAATGGTTGTTTTCCACTACCATAGGATTTCTTTCAAGAATCTTTAACCCCATGTGAAATGGATGGCCCCTTTCCAGATCCTTAACCCCATGTGAAATGGATGCCTCCCTTTCCAGATTCTCAACTCGATATAAAATATATGACAAACACAAGTAAAATGCATCAGTTGGAAAGGTTGAAATCATTTGGCGAAGGTATGGGGTCGTGCAAGTCCAATTCCGCTTGTAGTTTGAAAGCTTAATCACAAATGCGCTATCTGTTATATATAAATTCGTAGAATATTTCTTTTCTCTAAGAAACATGTTGATATGGTACATATAGATGACGTACCCCATGTAGTCGGTTTAGGGTTAGAAATTGAAATGTGTATTTCACTATGGTTATGTAAAAGAGCCTACACTCAACGGTTATCACTGATAGACATGTTTATGCCATTCAACAATTTGTATAACCCTATCTCAGTTTGGTAGAGCTATAAGCCAGCCGTGTCCAGTTCTCCGCCATGATGGGTTGACGTTTCCCCGACTGATTCTTATGTTGTCGTTATTTGCACGGACTTCTATTGAGTGCGTTCTTCGCCAGCTGCTTCGGGTGACATGTCTGGCTGGATTTGTGATCTAGGCATCCATCTGGAAAACACAAGTGAGCCGTGAAGTCTACCACCTTAAGTTACTACAAATATTTGTTTATTTTGAGCTTTCAAGTGTTTCATCCAAGCAACTATATTTTTTAAATAAAAATCTAGTGCGCAATGTTGTACGTAGAAATTATGATGAACATTACCATGCTGACCTATTTCAATGAAAAGTAATAGGATAATAATGAGAGGCTTATCTATAAGGTATGTGTTCTCACCTCCTTTTCAAGTAGTAGACTAGTACAGCCATCAGTGACAGGAAGCAGAGGATCCCGAGAACAATACCTACAATGGCACCTAGGGTTCAAGGGTCAAACTTTGTAAGACATTTCATCACACTGTACGACTTTCCATTACATATTACTGTAGTTGTATCTACAATTTTGTATCTGTGGCATTTATGTGGCAATATGTCATCTGTATACCAAGCGTGTAAGGTTTAGTGTACTGCAGCAATTGTGACATTATCTTATCTTAACACAAAAAGCTGATATGATCATGATATAAAAAAAAACACTTGAACAAAAGATAATAATGAATTACACTTTTTCTCAAATAGCATTTCTACTAGGACGGCACTCTAGCCTCGCACACACTCTCTCTCTCTCTGACAGATCGCACAACGAATTGTAGTTTACTCTTTGTGTGTTTTGTTGTATGATGTACCCAGTATAAAATCGAAAGTTACACCGATCTGCTTTAGGTCGTAGTCTGGTGGAAAGGGGTACTTACCGACACCCAAACCGTTGTTCTGCATCTGCATAAGATACCCCCAAATGACCCCGCGAGGGGCAAAAGTAGGGGGGGGGGGGAGCTGAGGCTCCCGGGTTAGGACGGGCAGGCCGCCTGCCTGGCACGGAAGTGCTCAACGTTGGGAGCGCTTACAACCGTGCCAGGCAGGGCATTCCACTCGGGAATTGTGCGTGGGGAAAAAAGAATGTTTGTAGATATCGGTGCGTGCGAATATGTGTTGATATTTGAAGTCGTGACTACCCCGGGTGCGCCCTTGGGCAGGCTTCAGAATATTGCTGGCGTCTATGTTAATATTATTGTTGACTACTTTATAGAAAAAGGTGAGGCGGGCGTTCCTCCTCCTTTCGGAGAGAGGGCGCCACTGCAGGTCTGAAAGCATTTGTGTCACGCTGCTAGTCTGCCGGTTGTCATTTAGGGTCACTCGGGCTTCCCTGCGCTGGACGGCCTCCACCGCCTGTATCCCTTTGTCGGTGTACGGGTCCCAGACGATGGCACTATATTCCAAGTGAGGCCGTACCAGCGCTTTGTAACAAGTGGCCTTGACCCTAGATGGACAATGGGTCAAGTTGCGCCGAATGACTCCTAGGACCTTACCAGCTTTGCTAGTGGCGTGGTTGATATGGGTGTCCCACCGCAAATCGTCGGACAGTTGTACTCCAAGATAGGGGTGGGACTTAACACCGGTAAGGGCTTCTCCACAGAGGGAGTACTGAGTTATGATGGGGTGCTTTTTACGGGTGATATGGAGGATGTGACATTTAGAGGGGTTGAACGACATGAGCCAACGATTTTGCCATTCTGTTAGCGCATCGAGGTCAGACTGCAGCCCTTGTGCGTCAGAAGGCTTGCTGATAGTTCGATAAATCAAGCAATCGTCAGCAAACAGTCGAACATGTGAGCCAACGGAATCAGGTAGGTCATTAATGTAGAGCAGGAATAGCAGAGGGCCTAACATAGTACCCTGCGGAACTCCAGAGGTGACCTTGACAGCTTTAGATGTTCCACCGTCAAAGACAACCCTCTGGGTTCTCTCCGTAAGGAAGGCCCTAAGCCAAGACTGAAGGAGGCCAGAAATACCATAGTGCTCGAGCTTGCTCAGCAGACGTTCGTGTGGCACAGTATCGAATGCAGGGCTTTAGCCAGCTCGAAATTTTTTTCCGTCAGCCAATTACAATTGTCGCGAAAACCGCGAAAATTAATTAGAAGGGCTGAACTGAGACCTTGAAAAACGGGTTTTAATGAGATTATCGTATGCGAAAGGGCACCGACACACATTGTCAACAATCATAACAATAGCAAAACAAACAGTGTGTGGCTTTTACGGCCGTGGACGGCGTCCCCAAGCCGCCTGTAGCTTCCACCAAGGATTTTTGTCCGTCAAGGTTGACGGATTGGTTTTAAAATTTTTCCGTCAGACGCAGCAAATTTCCGTCAATTGACGGAAAAACGGACGCTGGCTAGACCCCTGATCGAATGCTTTGCTAAAGTCAAGCACCGCGGCATCGACCTGTTTGTTCTGGTCCATGTTCTTGGCCAGGTCTTGGAGGGTAAGCACCAGCTGGCTCTCGCAGGACAGACCCTTCCTGAAGCCGTGTTGCGCAGGGGACAGAATGCCATGAGCGTCTAGATGTTTCATCATGTGGCTGTGCACGATGTGTTCGAGCACTTTACCACAGACCGATGTCAGAGACACCGGCCTATAGTTTGATGGCAAGGTTCTGTCCCCCTTTTTGAAGATTGGAGCGATGTTAGCTGTTCTCCAATCTTCAGGAACATCTCCCGTGGATATTGACTGGGAGAATATGACCTGTAATATTGGCGCAATTTTGCCACCTATTCCAACAGAGCAGTTGTCCCCGGTGTACCCTGGCCCACAGACACACGTGTACATGTCCAGCCCATCCAAACACGTGGCCCCGTTAGCACAAGGTTGGGATGCACAGTCATCGATGCTTGGGACGTGCAGAAAAGTATCGGAAATCATCAGGATGTTTTCATGGAAATGAATTGAGAAAATCTAAGACATTCAAAACTTTTAAAGAATAGATTTATCTTCACTTAAAGTCAATGACGCTAATCTATACTGTTGTATGCTGTTGTTTTCTTCTTCTTCTTCTTGTCTGCCAAAAATCTCTTGAATTAGAGGCTAGGCAGTATGAAAGAAGAAGAAGGAAGAGTTGTGGTAAGATTCTTATTTTGAGTGAGTGAATGAATAATTAAAGAATGAGTGAGTGAGTGAATGAGAGAGCGAGTGAGTGAGTGAATATAAACTTTTTGATTTATTGCTTATTTATTTGGCTTCACAGATGATATACTTGATGAATGCTAGGTGGCGCTTTTAGCAGTGGTAGTGTTTACGTGTTGGTGTGTTTCAGTTCTCATTAAACGCGTATTTCTGGTCATTTGCGGACATATCGGACCTTAATCTTCACACAGGGCGGCAGATGAACTGTATCGCTACACACTGACGACAGAACTTGAGCGGTTCGTGTTATTTAGAATAGTGACCAGATCATGCAAGTTACCGGCGTTGGCAAGAGTGGGAGGGTGAGAACAATGGAATTCCAGAGCACCCCAGCCTCCAGGCGTCATAACTGAGTTCTGCGATCATCGAGTGAATTTCCGCATGCCCATGGTAAGTTTAAAGACTCTTTGTACACTCTTGATGATTGTGTACAGTACACTTCGCCAATATTGGGGTTCAAATCGTTGTGTTCACCTGAGTTTGCATCCTACGTGTTTGGGGTTACTAGAGGTTGCCCGGGAGGAACTTGTGTCAATCTGCGTCAACGATAGCTTATAATCGATTTAACCTAGCTATCTACGATCCAGATCTTGAGTCGGCCAACGAGTGAGAGAGCGAATGAGGGGATGAATGAGTGAAAGAGTGGGTGCGTGAAAACGTGAGTGAGTGAGTGAGTGAGAGAATGAGTAAGTAAATGAGTGAGCGAGAGAATGAGTAAGTAAACTAGAGTTCGGCGACCTCATACCTCCATGAATATTTAGAGCTTTTGTGAATTTCATGCAATTGATTAATACATTAACATAATTTATGCATGGTGTTATTCATCATTGACTAATATACACATGTCAAAATTATAAAATCATTAATCAATGGGCGGTTTTGCAATTTTTGCATAAATTATGTAAATTAGTTCCTCATTACCATATTTGATTTCTGCTTATATTAGACCTATCATAATTAGCAAGTGTTACATTTATTGAAGTCCAGTTATTGCAAAGAATGGAATTATACAATTCCCTCATTGATTATGTAAATGAAGTCGTCATTTGCATAACATGCATATCATTATGAACATCTTTGCCCAAGCTACCTGCATGCCTAAAATGATGCCAATCCGTCGTTCCTTTTTGCAGTTATCCTCTTTGAAGTGTCTTGACAAAAATGCCCCTGCAGTTCCACAATTAAATGTTAGGGAACTTGTCCCAATTTGTCATGGCACTAAAAGCTATCTACCACCTAAATATCAAGACCATAGCTTGTCTGAAACAAGAGATACATTGAAAAAACTGCTATTATAGAATATTCTCATTAATTATGCAAATGTACTCCTATTTTGCATAATTAGTATCTTATCGTGTACAACATTGTCTAAGGTACCTACATACTAAAAATCATGATAATCCGTTGTTCCCTTCTTGAGTTATCCTCTTTAGAAGTTTTTGACAAAAATGCCCCTGCTATCCCAAAACTAGCCGCTAGGGGGCCCAAACTTATGTCATTTCTTCCTGAGCACAAGAGCTATCTAATACTCAAAAATCGCGACCATAGCATGTTCAGAACACCGAGATAGCAAAACCGGAAGTTGCGCTGCAGTACCAAGGGAAGCCGCTAGGGAGCCCAAAATATAATCATTTCCAGCTTTCATCACACACTACCAACACACAAAGTATGAAACCGATCCACCCAGCGATTCTTGAGTTATCTTGTTTACACACAGAAGACAGACACACACACAAACGCAGGGTAAAATATAACCTCCATGACATCTCATGGAGGTAATGAGTAAGTGATCATGCATGAGTGCATGAACGTATGGGTAAAGAAGTGCGTGAGGAATGAGTAGGAAAATGAGTGAGTGAATGAATGAATGCATAGATAAATGGGTGAATGAATGAGTGAGTGAATAAGATAATGAGTGAGTGAGGAAATGAGAGTGAGAGAAAGTGAGTTAGTGAGGAGATGAGAGTGAATGAGTGAGTGAGAGAATGAGCGAATGAGAGTGAGTGAGTGAGTGAGTGGGGTATGAGCGAATGAGTAGATGGATTAATGAGCAAGTGAATTAATGAGTGAGTGAGTGAATGAGTGAATGAATGAATGAGTGAGTGAATGAGTGAGTGAGTCATTCCAGTACCGTCACATCCCAGTAGCTCCATCCTGAGCCGTGCTATCTGATCGTGCCATGTCAGGACGTTAACACGGAGGTACCTGGTCACTACAGGCGGTGTGAAGTCGTGCTGTATCGTGTCGTTTTGACCGTTTGTATTTCCAGCGAGGGGCTATGAGGAAAACGTATACGTATACGTTAATCTGTTAATAGAGTATCAAGCTCGTATTGTCTCAAATAGCTTTAGCCTGGACTGAGGGAAATGAATCACAGAGATCACTGACAAAAACAATAGATAAAAGAGATAAGCTAAAAAAAAAACGATATCTAAAATGCATCGTTTCTCAAACGTGAAATATAGCAAAACTTGTTGCTTGCCTGTCCACCCCCATACATGGACCAGTCCACACTGTCGTTGCTATAGGAGACGGTGTATGACGTGACCCATCCTCCCTACAGTCCCTGTGTCTGGATACCCGTGACAATGCGTGGGGCCCGGGACCTGAAATCAATCTAACAGAGAAAAAGCGATGTAAGGTTGGGAGGAAAAGATGGGATGTGAGAAAATGATCATGAACAAGATAATGTGGACAGATAACGTTATCTTTGCCACGATTGCAACTTTCCTGGAAAGAGATAATAAAAAAAAAGGTATTAAACGTAGCGGTAATAAAGTGAAACAAATGTACTAAGATATGATATTCTTAAGTACTGCTTACGTTAACTCACAAAATTTCAAAGATCACAAGTATAGTCAAAAAGTATTGCCACCTGTACCCATCTGTCGGTGTCACCGAGAGCTATCCACCAGGCCTTGGCCCCGTACAAACGTACCCGCCACCCCTCGTACCCGGTCCTGTTGTAGGACGAGGCGTTAACGTTGATCTGGTCGTTCTCGATCAAACCATTCCGCATACCCAGAGTGGTGTTACAGCCGGCTGTAAACACCACAGAGGAGACTGTGTGTCCAAGACGGACGACGAATCAATCGGAAACTTTTGAAATGTTACATTTCTATGTTAGCTTCTTTGTGGACACTATTGTGTAAATCACAAATTAGCTAAAAGGACGTGATATCGCATTGCCATATCATATTAACAAAACGTATTGCTATTCTTAAAGATCAAGACCCTAACGCAGGCAATCTAAATAAACCCCTTCGCACACATGCGTAGCCGAACATAGCGTCGACCTCTCCCCGGACCTTCGCCAAACCACGGCTTGGAGCTAGTCGTGAGCATAATGTTGTAGAGATTTGGTCGGCGAGTCTGCCTGCAAGTCTTTTGTTTGCGCCAGCCTTCTATGAATTTCAGTCGTGTAAGTAGTCGAGAAAGTAATATTCTACTTGGATATGATCGGGGAGCAAAGTGGAGCTAGAATATGAAGGATTTGAGGCTACTTTTATCCCGGCGCCTTGGCCTGGGGAACAAAGTCATGGGCAGGTTCTGAATGTGTAACAGAGGTTGTTGTATCAGCGTTTAGTCGGCAAAACATGTAAGAACTGTTGAATTGTCTTCCAACTAAATCAAAACTCAAACGATTTTAAACTGAACATTGGTAATTGTGACACCGACTATAGCGAAAGACCTTGATCAGAGCAACAAAATTTCTGTTGACACAAATCAAGGTCACTCAGATTGACACAGCTTACCTAATCTGTTGTGAGGACGGCATCATTGTACATGTTGCTCGGTGCTCTGGCTCAGAATGGGACATGCGTTTATGAAGGGTTTAAAACGATAGAAGCGTAACCAACGAGCTATCAGTTTCCTTCAGAATTCGCTAATGTTTGGCAGTGCCTTCCTATTTTGTTGATGTGAATCTGACCTTTGTGTGTGGTATGAGCTTTGTGTTTATTGTAGGCCGTCATGAAAAACAGAGTTTCAACTATTGAAACACATACAAAAGCAAGGTCGCAATGCTGAAGTCGTTGTCCATATCTCCATTGTGGGGAACTGGCCTTTTCGTCCTTCCGCCTTCACACGTTACTCTGCCAAATCTATTTGTTTTACAAGTCAACATCACACAAACAACAACAACACGGCACCGCCTTTCATCTTCTGGAGTTGACTATTGCTAGATCTCCTCCATCTCTTTCAGACCAAATGGGTCTGTAGTTTTGAATGGCAACCTCTAAGGAATACCGTACATCCTTAGAGGTTGCCATTCAAAACTACATTCAAATCTACTTTGTAGATCTTAAATTTACTGGCAACCGTGTGTTTTACTTGAGCGACTAGTAATGGATTGTAGTGAAATGATAAACATGTGATTATAGCTGTTGCGATCATGGCTTTGTATCTAGATAGAACCAAGCGTTATTAGAAAGTTTCGTTTTATCTTCCTCATACCAGGCATGAACTCATACCATGAACTACGTGCAGAGATTGGCAGAATGTAGTTCATGGTACGGGTGTCTTGTCTTATCGTGACCTGTGTTTTGCTGAACTTCAATCCTTCTCAAATCAGTCTCATTCTTTGTAAGGCATGCACCCTGCACGCACTTTATCAGTTGCACGGCAAACAACAATGTAGTGATTTTCCTGCTTGGAATTTAGAAATGGAGACCTTGGAGAGAATATGTTTGCCTGCATGTGCATTCGGTGTTATTTCACTTGACACAGCATTAACAGTAATGATAATTCCTAACCATTAAATGTCTACAACGATAGAAAGTTTTTGAACGTTTCCATCATGTAACCTACGGATTTAAAGAGCGACCGTAACTTTCAAAACTGCGATCGATTGACAGAGACACTATACATTTAAAGTTACGTTGACATGCTAAGTTCCCTTTTAGAAGTAAAGCTTTATCTAATTGGTCGACAAACTGTACGTCATGAAATGGGGGTATACACCATAGGACAGTTTGCTTACCAAAAACCGGCTAAAATGAATGTCCCTCTCGGCAATATTAAAACAAACGTGATTCCATGACAAACTTTAAAAGTTCAAAGAAAAACAAAACAATAACTGTGAACTAAAGCGGATGTCTCCGTATCCTCCGATTTCATAATGGCCATATAATACAAAATGTAAGAGTATGACTAAAAAGACAACAAAAACACAAAGCGCACAAAGATCCGTTTTTTTTCTATACAATTCGTTGTGCGAACTGTCACATTTTCAGGGAGAGCTTCGTCCTAGTAAAAAGGGGTATTAGTAACTTAAGTTTCAATCCCCGAACCACACTCAACTGCACTCTAGAGACTAGATGAATTATGTACGACATTGATGTATATAACGTTATGTGACTGTATAGACGTTTTTCCAGTCACCAATCACCTTTAGTCTTTGATCAGTTATACTTTCGCACGCATATAGGTCTAACGTTGGTCTTGGATCAGTTCTAATTTCGCACGCATAAAGATAATGTATCATGACACGCTAAAACAATACCAAATTTGTCATCGAAATGAACTATGCCTACCCTGTGATTGGCTCGTGGATGGTTGAGCTGCTCCCAACCATGCAGCCACGGAAAGCAGCACGGCAAAAACGGGCGACTGGAAACCAAAGGTCATCCTTGAGTTCACCTGTCCTCGATACGATCAGAATGAGCAAAGTTTGAAATAGTGAGTGAAGGTATCCAACGAGCATCCACATGCGGGTTTACAGTAGTCTGTCAGTGTAATACCTGACCAGCTTACAGCTGACTAACCATTTATATGGTCTATTTGTCATATTATACTAACAATTAAGAGTCGTTTAATGCCTACTTTGGATAATCGATGTTTGTTTTCTTTAATTAGGTTCTCTGTGGTTTGAACCTTGGAAAACCCTATCAGAGACACACTGTCTTGTGATGTGTCGTGTTATCAGTGCGAATCTACACTGCAATTCAGATCAATTCCACATGGTGGACTCAGTGATATATGCCAATTCATCACGAATACCATAACTTATGAAGGCACTCCTTTCCTGCAGTGAAACGCGTAACTTTTCAAACATAAGAGCATACCATTCATTTATTGAAACACACATAGTAGCGGGAAATTTAAACTGACAATATTTGCATTACCAGATAAATACTTTACCCAAACAAATGCTCACATCAGAACATAAAAGGCCAAGAAATAGAAATAATTGGACACGCCTAAAGAGAGGGAACATGCACTCGAATTTTGAGATTGTGTGCTTAAGCCTTGTCAGCGTTTATATAAACCTACTTCTACAAACTTAACGTTAGATAATCATTAATTAGGCAAACATTGGAGGATCATGCTTACAGTTATCAAGCGTTTCAAAGTACATCCCATTGTTATTTAATGACATCCAAACAGAAATGGTCTTTTTAGTGTTAAAGCATGTTGTAATCTTGTATCATAACCAAAAACAGAAATCTATGTATGCATAGAGTCTTAATGTTGATGACAAGATTAGGTACATATGTATGATTGATATTCTATCATGTCTTCTGACCTTGACCTTCCTTTGTCAAAAGCTTGCTAGATATAGTTATTAGTCCCTATAGGTCAATAACATGGAGGGTAAGATTGAAATTAAAAGGATAGAATTTGAATTGAAAAGCAGATAATGCAGGTATGGGCAACCCACAGAAAATGTCTGTAATCAACTATGATAATCTTTCAATCTTGACGAAAAGAGCTTCAAACGCAATGTTTTTTATGTGCACACATCTACTGTCTAAGTAAAACAAGGCGTGTCACTGTAAACTCTGTAACTTCGTGGTGGTCCCGTTGAACTGGACTTTTTCACACCAAGCGGATGTCGTCAGATGGAAGCACCTGCCTCTTGAGTTTCTTTCTGCGGAGAAAGAAAATAACCGCAACTGTGATTACTGACAGACGTATCTATAAACCTAAGACGCACAATTTGCCTTCCTTGGTTGATATATTTATTGGAATTCTCCAAATTACAATGGAAGGTATGGCGGAACAAAGGTGTTTCCTGGTAGAAGACGTCTTTTCAAGACCACCATACCGACATATAAAGATTGAACTATCAATCTTTAGTTGAAAAAGGACCATAATTAACATGTTACTATATATTGGGAATGTATTCTTCTTATCTTAAACACTATGATTTCATCGATTAACCATATGTGACAATGTAAGCAGGTTGATATATTCATGTCCCTAACTCAATCAACACGCCATTAATAAACCCTTTCACAGCTGTGTTAATCAATTAATTCTGTACCCTATTCTGTGCCGTTTCTAGATCCCGGTGTCGAAGGTCCCCAGATAAAAGTTGCAGGGGTTATGTGGACACATCAGAGATGACAGAGGCGCACTGACGCTACCTAGGTGTAATAAACACGCCGAGTAACGTGTAAATACCTTAAGCCTCGTGTTTGGACCAACTGTGGTTCACTCATAGAGAGATATTGGAAACCTTTGATAAGGGCGCTATCTGAAGTGGACCACAGAAGATCAATAAGAGATATGTACGGACTTTTGCGGGTGTACTTTTTCGCACCATGGTGGTTTATTTGTTTTGCAGTTACATTTAGAACTTTTGACCTCACCTATTCAGGAATGGTTTAAATAAAGCAATCCCGAGGACAACATCTACTTGTTTCACAGATAAAATGGTCGTGTATTCTTTATTTCAACAAGGCAAAGAGGATGATTATATGTTGAAACAAACACGATTGGAAAATGATTGAAAGATACTTTGAAGTTCTAATGTTCCTCCTAAACCACAGAAAAACTGGTTTGGATATGTGGTATGTACATTTACATTGCTGATGAGCCAGAACTCCATCTTTTTTTTTTTTTTCATTGGGTTTTCAAATAACCAAAGACAAACAAGAGTTGGGGGACCATCCAACAAAATGACAGCAAAAATAACAAAAGTGATTTCAATATAGCCATAACAATAATGAACTTAGATTCAAAAAATAATATGAGATACTGTAACAGTAGTTAACTTAGATTCAACAGTGATATAACAGATCTCAAACCATAACAATAATGAACTTAGATTCAAAAATAATATAACTGAGAACTCCATCTTAACCTTTTGGATCGTACAGTTGCAGTCATCCAATTCATAGACTACATGACATTTCCCCTGCCCCAGATTTTCTTTAGATATTACACAGACATTTCATCCTAATTTCATGACAAGTTTGATTTCAAAAATTGAAATTGCAACCCCGTCACGTTGAACGTACATCGAAAAGTGTTGACACTTCCCTTACCGTTTGTGGAGTAGCACGGCTGTTGCCACAAGTGATGTCATGACGACAACTCCAGCACAGACCCCGCCAACAATGGCACCTGGACAACAAATTGTCATTATTTTTGCTATGCTACTTATTCTTGATTTTTCTTTTGAGGTTAACAACAGCTCTCATAATTCCATCGGGTGCCATAATACGGCCACATAAGAAAACATTATTATAGATCTCTTCTCAAGATTGTCTTGAACGCCTAAATATCTGAAGTGTATATACATGTACCTCAGCATTACTGATGATGCATGGGTACATATCTTTAAATCACTTTCAATTCGTATATTTTCTTATGTAGCGATTTTATCGCACCTGTTGGAATTATGAAAGTTGATGTTGCCACCTTCAACATTCTGAAGGTTTGCACCATCGCACACCGGGGTATGCCCCTACTCTTTTTCGAAAGGTGTGTGATGGGTTCTTTAATAACGTGCGTGGGATGTGGCCTTTCCCAAACACGTATCTCCATTCGATTATGATGTCCTATCCTAATGACCTAAGGTCAAAGTAAACATTTTCCTTACCGATCAGTGCGCCGGATGTAGCTGGTTGACTGACTGGCTGGTTTGATGACTCAGTGGTATCTGTTGTTGAATCTTCCAAGGCGAACTTTGACGTGGACTCTGGCTTTGTGTTGATAGTCCCTGAATCCAACGTGGATTGACCTAAAGCCGTAGAATGTTTGTCGTTGGCGGTTATGTGTTGGGTCGAGACATCGTTGGTAAGAAAAGGCGTGGTCGATGTTACGGTGTTCGCTGTCACAGTTGTTTGTATATCCATAGTGGTTGCTTTGGCCGTAGTGCCTGGTGTGGTTGTGGGAAGGTCAGCAGTTGTAGGAAGATCGGTTGGCCCATTTGACAACACGGTAGTGGATGCCTGGGTCGTTGTTGTTGTGGGCACGTGGGGTGTAGATACGCCTGTTGTAGGCGGGACAGTCATCTGGGACAGGGTGACCGTTGTGATAGTGCTCGTGGTAAGAGCAATTGGTGTAGTTGTTGGCATCGCAATTGTAGTTGCCTTTTCTGAAGGGGCAAAGAGAAAAGTTAAATTAGGAGCGATATGGTGGCGACCTCTTTAAAACAGAGCGTTTACTGTTTTCGAACCACTACATTTCTTTGCATAAAATTCAGTCAAAGCACCTTCAGACTTAGGTGATCTTAGGTCATGGGCAAACTAAACAAAGATACCGATATTTTCCTCTTTTATTATACGATGTAGGTCTCCTAATTAAACGGAAAATCTTATCATGTTTTCTTGTCTTCTTTAGTACATGTAAGAATATTCAAGTGAAGTATGACGTTGTACCTTCGCATGTGTCTCCACTGAAGCCGTTAGTACAGTTACAGGAGTAGGAGTCCAGTCCGTCCACACAGGTACCGCCGTTCTTACAGGGGTTGGACTGGCAGTCGTCGGTATCTTTAGGCGAAAAAGAAAGAATGGGAAGCACATTTTCAACATTTCGGCTAGCATCTTTCGTGGACAAGCAAGGACATACGTCAAACGTGATTGAACTATGTAACTCATATAATTAATTATTTGTACCAAATAGGATATGTTGTGTATTCTTAATTGCGATATTGGATGTGGACTAGAAGAAAGAATAAAGACAGATGGGTGACAACTTACCATCACATCCCAGGAACTCTATCCTCATCTTCGCGGCGACATGGTAAGTCTTGACGACAAAACGGATGTACTGAATCTCGATTACCGTGTTGAAGTCATTCTGTACGACTGTGACGTTGTCTGTGTTTCCAGCTAGGTCCTGTGGAAGATAACCATTACAACTGCAAAATTGGAAAACACGTAGGTAACAAAAGTAAAAAAAAAATAAATTGAAAACACTTATGTAACCTCGAAATCCATGCAAGGCACAGTTGCAAAAAGTGTAAACGCAATAGAGGATAACATTTTATTCCTAGAAGGACAAACAATCTTTCGCATACCGTTGCAAATAGAGGTGTCCATGTTGACGTGCCAACATTTCCAATTTCTACTTGGAATGTCTCCACCCATCCATCTTCAAAGCCTTGCGTTTGAATGCCGCTCACGTGCCGTTCAACCATAAAATTAACCTGAGGAAGGCCAATCACTAGTTCAAATTTTTAAAACATTTATACCACTTCCTGCCTTTTGTCTGCGTAATTTTCAAGGTAGCAGAGGACAAGTCTAAGATCAACTATTTGTTTCGTTCTTGTAGTTGTTTTAGTCCCACGACTATCTTTTATTCGTTTGATGCTGTGTTGTCATGATCATATAGCCAGGCGCCACGGACCGATCAGAAGGCCCCGTTCCACGTTGGTTATGACGCAGTAACACATAGATTCCGGCCAGGCCGGTGTGTAGCGCTCCTCTGATTGGTCAGAATGAATTGACACCGGCACCGGTGTCAATGCAAATCGACAACGGTGCTGGTGTAGATTAATTTTGACCAATCAGAAGGATCGATACACACAAGAAAGTAAGGTATATGTATGCCTTGGCCAATCAAAAGGAGCGAAACATATGCCAGAGCAGAGGGAATAAGTACAGACTGCAAGGGGGAATGGCTCATTCTGTTAACATTGATAATGAGTTTTGTTGTTCTAAAAAGCTAAGGACTGCAATGTTTCGAATATTTTCTGTGGAAATTTTGGTTTCAAAATGCAATCTGTAATCTCCTTACATATGTATGTACCAAAGAGCAAATGTATATTTTCTAAAATTCGACAAAGGAATTCACACGTATAGTACCAAGGGATCTATGCGTCATACAAGGGTTTGCAAGTTTGGGTAGGCTATATGATGATAACGTTAATGACCCACCTGTTCCTCGGTGTACATGGTGTCATAACGCCTTGTTCGCTCACTCGGTTTTATTTGGTGGTTATAGCAAAGGACCAGGCGTTATGGCACCATATACACCTCGGGGCGGGTCACTAACCCTTAGTTATAATGAATAAACGGAAGACCTTTATTGTACATTCATGCCTCGACGGGCTAGGTACAGGTTGCATATAATATGAATTAACAGACATATACAAGAAAACAGAAACAACACTATACAATTTAACTATTTTAAGGTGCTAAGCTAACAGGATGGTCAACATCTTTTCGCTTGAGAAGATGACACTTCAGGAAGTATTGACACTATCATATAACTAAGGCATAACAAATTCATAATGCATGTTGCACCATTTTCGGCTAGTTATACGTTAAGGTGGGACTGTGATGAAAAAAACTTTATCGCACGACAATTGTACATGGTACAATGTATGGCAACGACTATTACACAAAGTACAAAATAGATGTATGTGATACATCACTTCAAGAAATTGCTGTTATTAGAAGAACATGTGGCTGGACGTTAGTGTCAAATAATGGTAACATACTAACCATCAACCATTTCTCTGTCATGGTATCCGGAATCCAACAGGCGCCGGGACCGTTAAGGCGGCCTTTCCATGCTTCATATCCAGGATTTTCGTAATAGTTTGACATTTGACGGTCTAAGATGTTGCCATTCTCGATACCAAGGGGGAAGTTGCAGACAACTGAGGATGCTGAACAAAACACATAAAAACATAATTTAATGTTGATCATGATTTTGACTGATCCGGAGTAGACAAGATAGTGTTCATATGTAATTTTCAAACATTGCGATGGCTAGTTTAGTGGTGCGATCACGCGCCCGGTTGGAATATATTCTCTTCAATGCATGTTAAAGATTACAGTACCCTACAGCGTGGGCAACACTTGTTGATATGAGAATTTAATAGGCAACATCATATTGAAGTCGTCCATTTTGCTCTCCCTAGTAATTCTGAAGAAAGCGTTTCCAATTCACCTTTCAGAGAAAAAGGCTCTCATTACATGTTTCAGAATGATTGATGACAAGTGCCAACACGAATTATGAAGTCTTTCAGCTACTCAAGACTTTTCTGTGACGCTGAGATAACATTTGCGTATCTCACCTCTGTACTTGACGCTTTCAGGAAGTCCTCTTGAAAGGCTGGGATATACAAAGACGGTAGTGGCAACGAATAAAAGTTTCACAATCCCAGACGTAGCCATCGTTCCGATTGACTCTGCGCTCCGTACAACGTTAAGGCGCAGAGTACCATTTGAACACTATTTTTTTTAAGTAATCACAAGACAAGAGTATATCCAAGGGGTTTCTGGTATCACCTAAAATGACAATATCATCAAGTTAAATATTTCGTTATTTCTAATCTATAGCTATCTGCACTGGGCTGATTCAATTGAACCGATTGCAACAAAATGATAAATTCGATCATTCGGTATACCAGGGTACCCAAAAGAACTTGATAAAAGCTCCGTACATTTTTCTGACCACCCCTATGTGAGCCCTTCCGCACCAGCCCCACATCTGTCCACTGTACAGTCAACAGGTCGGCAATGTTATTCGCTTCATCACGACCCTAGATAACCTTGATGGAATAATCAATAGAAGGGTCAGCGTGTTTACCGTTTAGACGAGCCGTTACCAACGTTTACGGCTGGTCTCACCCTCCTTCATGTCCTTACATGCATAGGTTGATTAGAGGTTTTAATTACGTTTTTGGAACGTGTGTACTTTGCAATATTAGATAGATTTAGTACGTGTACGCGGATTTTTATTTGCTAACCATCAAAAAGCAGCAGAAAACCAGTAAACATTCCGCCATTGTACCAATTACCAATAGATAAATGTCTTTATATTGAGATTTTTTACATTTTCAAGGCTTTCAAAGCTTTAAAAAGTTTTTGGGTACACTAATGATGACTGTTGGTCTTTCCCATATTGTTGTGTTCGTCTTGTGGTGTAAGAAAATACGTATAAGCGGCAGTACAATGAATGCCTTTAGATCTGTCGACAACGTACCGGCATTTAGAGGGTCGGGACTATGGTCGCTTCCAGCACAAGTTCCCTCCATCCTTCTCTATCTTTCGCCCTCTGTGTGCGATCTAGATGATTTAGCAACGGTAATTTCTCACACACCTATAGAGAAATGAACTTCAAGCCTCGAACACATCTATACATGCCCGTGCGCACACCTGGATGCCAGTGTACAGTGCTATTGCAAGTAAAGACTAGTCGCCTGACTAAGACCACAGCGCCGCATAGCGACAGGACAAAGCAATGCAGCATCTCTAAAATTTAATTCGGTGATTAAAACGGCTCGGCCGTTATCGCGTGGTCGGATTAGATATACACACTTTCTTGCAATTGGTTTTCAATAGACAAATTGAGAACATAGATTTCTACCGTAGATAATACCTTTGTTCAATTTCATTTCCGTGAACAGAAGAGTCAATTTTGACTTATCACTTTTCACTAAAGGCTGCGACCACACTGTGACCACTGTGTGACCAAAATGTGACGCATAACCAACCAAAATTCATTGATGAAGGATGATGTGTTACGTTCTTTATGTCTTTCGAATCATATTTCTTTTGCTTACAGCATATCCCGATTATGAAATCAATAGTCACACAAAAATCTATTTGTTTGCCCTACGGTCGCTCAACGATCACCGTCTAGTAGAGAGGGGCCTTAGTCAAGAGCTTTGCTTCTGATCCACCCCTTCTCCCATCTATAATTTGCCATGCATATATGAACACTTGAATCTCTCAAACCACCTGGCCACTGCGTCATTGAACAACAGCAATAGTGTTATAGAACTCCGGGCCAGTGTTAGGGGTACTTTGGACCTTCACCTCTCCACTGACCCACGTTTGACCCGACACGCGTACTTAGGTCAGTGCACCACAAGGTGCTCTTCTAAGAATTTATTTGTGTACGTATTTACCGTGTGTACACACTGTACTAGGACTTGTTTTCAGAAGGAGTCTAGCTTCACAAAGAGAGTGTAAAAACGTACATACGTTTTGGCGATTGCCCAATCGTACGGCCCTAACACTGGCCCGGAGTTCTATAACACTATTGCTGTTGTTCAATGACGCAGTGGCCAGGTGGTTTGAGAGATTCAAGTGTTCATATATGCATCACCAGGTACGAGTAGAGTGCCATTTTTGACTGAGGACTTTTTTTACTCTTTACTATTTTACTGAATATTAGAGATGAATACACAAGCAAAAATGCAGAGACAAACACAGAGGTTGTAGTATGTTATCATGGAAGTTTATATCATGACACACCAAACTTGGTCACCCCGTACTCCCAATACAATACGTATAAAACGCAACAACTCGTTATACTACGTAAACGTACTACTTTGAGTTCGTCAGGCCATATAGGAACAGAGTAGTTCAAGAAAGACAAGCATCCTTTCCCAATTCTATTTTCTATCATTGTTGAACAAATACATTTATATTGATAATATGTAACATTTCAAATGAAATATGTCCAACCTGTGCTCACCAAAGCAAAAACAAAAACAAGACACAAATCCTTGCGTGGCTAGCACCCGTTTTGTACCTAGACAAGCCCTAGAGTTTTTGTCGTTTCTTCGGGGCTGTTAAATCATTTTAAACGGACGACCACATGTGACTTAAACATTCTAAAATAGTGTTGTTACACAACGTATTGCATATCACATCACGTCGAAGTATTTGTAAATGCAAAAGGTAAACCATTTGAAGTTTCGTCATGCCCGTGACTTTTCTTGTAACTTGTATCAACTATTCTCTTGTGCAATCCTCGACCTGCACCCGCCGCAAACGTCCCCCGTATGTCACTGCTGACGTTCATTAGAAGCCGGCTCACTGACCAGATGTAGACGCCTCTCGGATGTCTCCATCGTGTATTCTATATCAGCAAATGGTGACATGAAGTTCGACTGATCAATTTTGTGACATACATAAACAAGTAATTAACCCTTGGCCTTGACACACACACGTATAGCCTTTAAGGATAAACCTGACCTAAATTGTCAGCCTTTGTTGAGCGTAAATATGCAGATATTTCCAGGAAATGCAACATTTGCAGGCAACTACATGTTGCTTTTCTCTCAGTAATACCTTCCACTCATATCATTTTGGGCTTGGATCGTATAATTATGTATACATGTGTGACAGGACACCAGTTGTACCATTTATCTATTTCAAGTTTCCACAAATGTGCACCCCATGTATATGTATGCCTTTCCACATCATGCGTACATTATGTTACCCCTGCCAATTACTTGCTTTCTGTACTATAATGGCAGAAAAATTAAAAGATCTGAAAAATAGTATGTCCCCCGTGTTGTATATAAGAATTTAATTTTTCTATGGGGCTGACCTTTTTATAAACGTAAGGGGGAGGTAAATATGGCAATTTTTCTTCTCCCCTATGGGTTCATAAAGCACGGATATAGCATGTAACATTGTAAATGAATACTAGAAAGGCCGACATTTGCTTGAGAGCAAATACAGCATATTTCAGCCATACCCCTTCCCACGCAACATTGGACTGTTCCAAATCACCCATGCGCAAAAATGGAACATCTTAACAGTACATTATCCCCCAAAGTGGACTAGTATTGTGAATTGATTCCAGGTCAAAACAGAGCTTGCTCAAGATGCCCCTGGCCCATATGGAAGAAGATAATCTTCCACAGGAGCCCCTATGCATGACTTATTGTTTTTAAGTATATCGCGGCAGCTCCTATTTTTCCGAAAGTGAAAAAAGAACACCGCATCTTCCATTCAGAAGATTTTCATCGTGAAATTACATGAAGCCATTCAACAATTTCCTGTACAATAACTACGTCTAAGTACCGTTATCAGCTCCTAGTGATGTGGGTACATTTATTATTACATTGAACTTTTCTTTTATTCAAGTATGGCATGCGTTTTAATAATTATCAATCAGGTGCAGGTACTGTGTACTCTCCAAGCAGAGGTTAGGCTCCGGCTGTTTTTTAACGTTTTTTTTTAGTCGTTTTTATCGGGCTTTCTATTTTGACCCATGACAGAAAAACGTTAAAAAAACAGCCGGAGCCTAACCTCTGCTTGGAGAGTAGGTACTATGTAGTAGAAGTGTTCTTTTTTTTTCAAGCTGAAAACTTAAAACTTAAATGAGCCATTGCATAAACGGAAACGTCTCGAATTTTTAAAGAATTTGTCGGTCTTTCGCTTCATTTCTTTTCTGAAAAATTCCAGGACCAACAACTTAACTTGATGTGGCTTTATCTATATATTTCATTTCCTTCTTTGTTAAGTATATCCTCCTGCATACCACTATTAAATTGTTTTACTTTGTATGCAACAGCCATCGGGCGTAATCTTCTTGTGTTAGTGTTATAAGTTCCTGCTCGTAGCGTGCGAGACCCGGAGGATAGGAGTTTCTATCTTGTTCGAGGGTTTCTTTTCGGGGGTCAGCGGTGATACCCTGGTACTGGGAGTGTTTTATTGGGCTAAAACTCTGGCAGTTTAAAGTTACTTACAATTTGAATGTACAAAGTTTACGTAATAAAAACGACAACAACACTAGAAGTACCTACATTTGCTCGGGAAAAAATACATCACTTTTCTTTCCAGTAGTACAGTGATAGAAATGTTGCCACTATAGACATATGGCCACTATAGAAAAATGCTGATCTATTGACAAAGAGCAATAAGTTACACATAATTTTAGTACCCACTGATCTTTATTCATTTAAAAATTGCACATGTAAGTCAATTGTTTAGATTTACAGTTTAAATGATTATGACGAGAAATATTGATGAGAAAATAATCATTTTCGCCACTGTCAAACCTACGTATCAAAACTAAACGCAAACTGGCCAATTTTCCCGCGTTTACATTTTCTCGATTGTCTCAACTACCCCAAGGACTAACCCCTTCCAAAGTCAACTCTGTCAAAAATGATGGATATCGCCATGCGGAATATTGGTTAATTCAACGACAAAGACTTGTATTCTAACGTTCAATGCACGCGTACCGTCTGCTACCACTCAAAATGACCCTGTCTGAACTCCAAATCCTTGCAAACTACAATTTTAAACCGGGCACAGGGTGACATATGGCCACTGTAATGCTGTAATATGCATGTGTTTCTGTCTGTATATACGGCATTGGAAGCCAGCTTATGAATATTAATTAGCATTCGCCTTCTCGGCGCTGATTGGCTGGCTCTTTAAATTCAATTAACTCTCCCCAAAGCGCAGGCTGCCGCAGGTGTGTGGGGTCACTGGAGTTCAAGGCAGGAGGCCGAAAGAAAACCAATTTCACCTAAAAAAAGTGCTGAAATTAAGCATTTCAAAGTAGTTTAGGACAAAAATTTTACTTGGATCATTTTACCAACTATCTAATGCCTATCTATACCAAATTTCAGGCCATTCCATTGTAAGACCAGGGTACAGGGGGCCAAAATATACCGTTTTGGTCAAAACGTGACCTTTAAACCTCAATAAAATCATTCAAGAGGCAGATATGACAAAAATGAGAAAAAAGCATCAAGTTATTGGCCCACTCTACCCTTGTGCCAAATTTTAGGTCATTCGGTCCAGGAATGGCGGAGATGAATCAATTTGAAGATTTGACAGGAGAAAGAAAGAAAGAAACATTACGAATACAATATATTTCACCATACTATGTATGGCTGAAATATAAAAATGCTTCTACGTACCTTCTGTTGTTCTTGTTATAGTTGTACGCAAGCACACCACCAACAAGTGCTACAACAACCAGGCTACCAACGACGATGCCAATGATCTCAACTGGATCAAAGAAACTCGTATATTAAAGGGGAATGTAAACCAACTTTAAGTTGTCTTCAATATACACACTGATTGTGCCGTCCGGCCCCAACACACTCACAGATAGTTTTTGCGACTCACAAAACGTAAAAAAAGAATCAAGACTACAATAAGATCGTCACAAAAATCAAAATGTGTACAGTGTTAACAATTTTCAGACCCCAGAAAAGAAGTATCTAAACATCAGAAATTGACGAAATTATCAGTCTCCAGCTGTTCAGCTTTCTGTATGTTGTCAAAGACTTATTTACCTGTAGAGAGGCCGACACTTGTCTGAGATTCATGTCCGGAAGCCGTAGATGGTTCTAGGGTCATGAAAGGTCATGCTATTAGTATCTCTCAAGGACGTTATCTCTGTAGTAGCTATTAGTATCGTAAAAGGTTAAATGATATGACATAAAGTTACGGATCACACACGGACCTCCTGAGAAAGTGGTTGCTTCATCTTTTGAGACTATTGTACCTTAAATACCTGCTAAATCATCACTACATTTAAACCGTCAATGAAATCGAAATGTGAAAAGTTAATTATAACCTACCTGTGTTATGTGTTGGCTTGTTGGGATTAACCGGTTGGGTTGTTGGGTTGGTAGTGGTTGTTGGGGGTGGCGGACAGGATATTAGGTCAGGGAAGGCCGTAGTGTCTGTACATGAGGAACAAGGCGTTATTCGACTGGCATGAATCATTTATCATCCAGTAAAACGTGTTTCATTGCTCTCTACAAATGCAATAAGGACATCAATTGCCGTACACATATAAGAAATCATCAAGCTATAAGTCAGCCGAACTTGATATTTATTTACACCTAAAGCCGAAAGGTTCTTATCGTATGCGGGCGTATGCAAGTTCCGAAATATAAGACATTAACGGCAAACAATACGAATTTTTTTTTTGACCATTGCACGGGAGTTTCAGCAGAATTTGACAGTCCGGGGTTCCAAACGTGGTTGGAGTCAGCCAAGGGTGCGTTACCACACAGTCCGACAGGGTGTTCTCCGTTCCAGAACAGTACACGATGTTAATCTTCCATGCGCTGCTGGAATGGCCGACTGGCAGGACATCTAGACGAAGAGATGTCAACAGTAACAAGTTTTACGTTTTTTGTTTGTAATTTTTGCACGCAATCCAAGGGCCGTTTGCCTGTACGATACTTAAGACAGACGGACAAACTAGTTGACACTACTAAAGGAGAATACAACTTATATACTACATAAACTGTCAAAAAGGGTTGCTTTCCTTATTTAAACAAATGAAAATTAAGTTCGGCGACCTCATACCCCCATGAAATATTTAGAGTTTTTGTAAATTTAATGCAATTAACTAGCACATTAACATAATTCATGCATGGTGTTGTTCATCATTGACTAACGTACACATGTTACAATTACAAAATACCCATCATTAATCATAAAGCGGTTTTGAAATTTTCACATAAATTATGCAACCAAGTTCCTCATTACCATATTTGGTATCTGCTTATTTTCCACTAATCATAATTAACAAGTGTTACATTTATTGAAGTCCAGTTATTGCAAACAATGGAATTACACATGTATTCAATTTCCTCATTAATTATGCAAATTAAGTCTTCATTTTCAGAACATGTATATCATTATGAACATCTTTGCGCAAGCTACCCGCATGCCTAAAATGATGCCAATTCGTCGTTCCTTCCTGCAGTTATCCTCTTTGGAATGTCTTGACAAAACACCCCTGCAGTTCCGAAATTAAATGTTAGGGGGCTGAAACCTGCCCCACTTTGTCATGACACTGCAAGCTATCTACCAGCTAAATGTCAAGAAGATATCATATCTGGGACAAGACATACAAAGAAAAAACTGCTATGATAGAATATTCTCATTTATTATGCAAATGTGCTTCTATTTTGCATAATTAGTATTTCATTTTGTACAACATTGTCTAAGGTATCTAACGTTACATAGCAAAAATCGTGAAAATCGGTTGTTCCCTTCAGACGTTATCGTCTTCAGATTTTTTTGACAAAAATACCCCCACAAAACTAGCCGCTAGGGGGCCCAAACTTATGCCACTTATTCCTGATCAAGAGAGCTATTTAATGCCTAAAAATCGTGACCATAGCTCGTTAAGAACATGAGATGGCAAACCCGGAAGTTACGCTGCAGTACCAAGGGAAGGCAATAGGGGCCCAAAATCTACTCATGTCCAGCTTTCATCGCACTCTATCAACACACCAAGTATGAGACATATCCACCCAGCCGTCCTTGAGTTATCTTGTTTACGCACAGACACACAGACAAACGCAGGGTAAAATATAACCTCCATGACATTTCATGGAGGTAAAAAGACAATGAGATTGAATTTCACTGTTTAGTGAATTACTTACTTGTCTGCGATGCCCAAGTCGATCCGTGGGTGTTGAATCCAAGCATCCTGCATGCGACAGTTGCCGGTCCTGGAGCCCAGGTACCTGTCAGGCAGACGCTCCCCCAAGCACCACTGTAGTACACCTGAAGGTAACCTATCGTCTCGATAGGCGCCGTATTAATGGTACTTTCGACGAGCCTGATACATCCTAAAAGAAAAACGAATGGTCCTGTCCAGCTTACGGCACATATACATGTAGCGGCTAGCGCTATACATGTATGTTGTATATAACAATGTCCATCTAGACTATGCTGCATATGATGGAGCTAATTCATACAAAATTGGACAACTTTAAAGAATGAAATTCAATTCTCAATATTATTAAAGATTGATAATCTGATGTAATAATCTCACGGAACATCTGAAATAAATATATTGCAAATACATACATGAAATAGCTTTTGTACAAAGATTGTGATTATGTTTCGCATGAAATGTCAATACCGTCTGGTGGCCAAGTGCTCTTCAGCCTTCCAGGAGGAGCTGTTTGCTCTGGTGACGTGGCACCCGGGAAATCTTAGTAAAAGTAACGTTACCAATAAATGTTAGCTATACATGGTGTTTCGTAAGTATGTTCGTCTAAACGAACTGTCGCAATGCATATGTTAAATAAGAGCAAATCATTTACAAGAAAGGAGACAAAACTAAAAACTATAAATAAATCTGTCTAATGAGAAGACACATTCATCTTCTGCTCTTTAAATAGGCGGCGGGGATATTCAACCTATTACTAAAACATTAAGTTGTTTACTGTTTACACAGATCTTCAGATATTTCTTAAGACGTATTTACCATAAACGTGAGAACGTAATGTTGTCTCCGTCTGAAATGTTCTGTAGATTTCATGACGTCTTGAATACATGTATATGGCCTCTAAGAAATCCGAGGCTTTGTATTGCATAACCTGTGATTGTTTACAGCGTTATAGCAACCATACTCGTACCAATTATGAATGGTTTTGTTTTTTAAGACTGGAAATGTCACACTCATGAAAGTACTCTATCTCGTCCATTCACTTCACAAAACGTAATATGTATACCAAATTGTGAGTGCTGGTGATAATACATGCGTAAACGGTAGCACTGCTAAAGTTGCCGTTGTCCCGAGAAAGTAGTTTGTCAACCATGGCAACAAACAAGCATGTGGCTGGAACCCTCCTCTTTTAAAGAAGATTGACCTACCGTTACTACGATCGCGAGCCAGCGCCACCAGGAAAATTATTACAAAACTGATCTTCACCAACATTTTCCTTTCTGTCGTCCACACGACAGACGCTATCCTGAAAAAAAAAACAGAGACAGGCAATCGTATACACGTACTGACAAAAAGTTGATTCACCACAGAGTTGAAGTTGTTGATCTAAGTTCCCTTTATGGCCTTTGGCGGTCTTGGTACATTTACCATAGTGATGAATGGCTACTGGGCACTTTCAATGTACGTGTGTGGGCTTCCATCCAATAGGTAACCGTACTTTATTGTTTGGCTGCTTAGATATGCAGGTATGCTATTATTGGTACGGTCAGGTTCAGACACTACCCCTTTTAAAGAAATTTGCCATGCAAGCCAATTTCATTTTGCTTTTCATTTCACATTTGCTTGAAGTATACGTCGATTAAAACGTTACTTTTAATACACTCGAAATGATATGATTATTGTCCAAGCGGAAAGCAAATGCGAAATAAAAAGCAAAACCAAAATGAAATAGAGAATGAACAAACAAGTAAAGCCTGTCACAGTGGAAATGTTTCCGTTAGCTTTTGCCATTTGAGTTGAGAACAGATGAATACAAAAAGAAAAAAAAAATCAGATGTTTTAGCTGGGGCCAATTTCACATTACCCAGACAGACAAACGAAGTAAGTCTCGAACACATGCATACATTATCCCGTTGTCCGTGCGAACACCTGGATGTCACTGTCAGTGTACAGTGCTATGTCGCCTGACTAAGATTACAACGCCGCATAGCGACAGGACAAAGCAATGCAACATCTCCAAAAATCTCAGGTTTCAGGACATTGAAACGGCTTGGCCGTCATCTTGTGGTCGCATTAGATATGCACCCTTTCTTACAATTACGGCTGCCATCGATTTCTACCGTAAATAATACATTTGGCCCCTGGATGATAGTGACTAGTTCAGTTCAGTTCAGTCATCCGTCCGGTGACACTGTAAAGTTCCTCCAGGCGGCTCTGTCACTTCCATTTTATAGCTTTAAATTGCCTAATTATTAGCAACTTGCAACTCTCAAACCACCTGGTCGCTGCGTCATTGCGCAACGGCAATAGTGGTATAGATCCAGGTCAGTGTTTGCTTCTCTATTGATATAGGAGTACTTTGGACCTTCACCTGCTCACTGACCCAGAGATGACCCGGCACGCTTATTTTGCCAGGTCAGTGCGCCCCAATGTGCAGCTCCTCATGGTGAAAGACTGCGCAATCATGTGTTAATCGTGAGTAAACGTTGTCTACCTGTATGTTTTAAGGGCGAGTCCGGTTTCACAGAGAGTGTGTTATGTGTTATAATCATCTCTAAGTTTTCATATCGTGCCATTTTTGACTGATAAACATTTAGTAAGGAGTTCGTTGCAAAGTTAAGATAATGAATCGCAAGCATACACTCCTAGAGACACCAACAGACACACATATAGAAATTAGCACAATATTCGTATCTCTTGTCAGTGGGAGTTTCTTTTATTGTGGACTATAAGCTCGTAGAAGAAAAGGAAACCAGTGAAGAAATACGAAGGTAGATAAATGAAACCGAATACTAGTACATAGAAATTCTCAACAATTCTATTGCCAGGTCTTGCCCAAAGAATGGAATTCTTGTCTGCAAAACACACAAAACGAATACAACGTACTCTAATCAAATCCTTACTTTGTAGGTATGGCTTTCTTTATGCCGGCTATTTACAGGATTTTCCTGTCAAAACTACAAACTTCTTGCACTACCAAACAGAATGTCAAGACCTTTTTTCACTATTGACAGGAACACCATGCCAATAACAGGAACATCCTGTCAATGTCTATGACATTATGACATATAATTATGAACAAACTTTACATGGAATATGTCCCACCAACACGAATGCAGGTAAAGGGTGCTTCATCAGTGCCAGTTGCCCGGATGTTTCACCTGTCCATGGTCTGGATCGTTAATACATCCCAATCTGTTTACAAGAAAGAACAGGAATCAATTAACAGATTTTCATGAAAGGTAAACGTTTCAAGTAATTGTCTGATTTTGTTTCGATCAACAATATTATCTGACATGAAAGTACGCATGTGTACCCGGTGTCGAGCTAAATTTCTAATTTCTTCTATGTCTAAATTGTTGCTACGTAGGGGTTTAGAGGGTTAGGAGTTAATGGTAAGAATATAAATCAGACAACGTTATAAATCAGACAACATCATTGGGTCACTGTGACATAAAGTCACTTTTTCAGATTTTGATAAAGTGCCCTATAAACCATATGCACATTTGCAGATTTATTTCAGAACATGCGCATAGGAGCGTATTTATTTCATAAATTAGACTGTTTTGATTTTTCCGTTATGAGGTGGGAAAAATAAGTCATGGGCCATGCCGAGAGGCTAAATATATACATATACAAATGCATATATATTAGAATACAAATCTTTATTGGCACGACAAAAGTGCAGCGACTTTCGTAAGGTCTACATGTATAACAACTACTTACAGTGCAACTAAACAGCCATATTATATGGAATCTATAGGTATGAATAAATCAACATATTGGATCTATATCTACGTGTCATTTATACTATTGGTTCTACTTGTAAGCATTCGTGGATATATTTGCCTACTTGTACACAGTGAGGATTATCGCCTCCCAGAATGTAGTTGAATTTATCTATCGAACAGAGGGTAGCAAATTCTTTAGAGTAAGCGGAAAGTAATGTGAACAGCTCTGTGCGTTTGTCATTATATCGTGAACAATCTATAACAAAGTGACTTTCGTCTAGTAATCGTCTAGTAATTCGTCTAGTAAAGTGTCCTCTGTCACATGCAGAATATCTATCAACTTTTTTGTACAGGAATGTCTTGATTGTTTATTTCTTTAAATGTTCAGTTTTGTTATTGAAAATATGTATATATCATATGACCTTTACGATTGTAAAAAAACACATTGACAGTACCTTTCCCATACATATCTGTGGATTCTTGCGGTCGATCACAATCGCAGCGACAACTATAATTGCCACTGCACCCACCACAACACAGATGACGACAATAGCAATGGTGTCGCCTAGAGGAGAGAAAACATACGGAAGTCTCCTGTATAAGTCTAGAAGGTTACACTCACTAACATTCCTGTCTGAATAAGGTGGTGACCTCACCGCGACCTCGCCGTGACTCACAGAATTTGAATGATTTGACAGAATTCCGTAGATTTTCGTGGTTTGACAGGATTACAACGAATTCCATAGATTGACAGAAATAACGAATGTCGTCTGCTCTCTTCTATTTTCAGATATACCTTTTACGTGATATTCCAATTCTGAAGTCAAGGCTTACTAAATTCAAACGCAGTGAGTTCGCGGCGCGATCGCCGTCTAGAGAAATAGTGGTATCTCATGATTAAAACGTATTGAGAAACAACGAGAACTGGTATCAGTTTCAGTATATTCGTAAAATCATACTAACCTTTCGACAATCCGGAGTTGGTGGGAGATTCATTACCGGAAGCCGTAGGTGCTTCTTGCTTTGCATCTGTCGCAAAATGTAGCGCATTAAATCCAAAATTTGAATCTTTAGATGTTTATGTCTTTCCAAATGTTTCGTCATGACTCATTTGTTATGCCAATAAGGTCGTGATTATCACAATCTATTTCATCATAATCACACCGAGCAAAGGTGTTCTGTCCTTAGGGGAATTCAATCTTGGATTTTATCAATAATCAAAATAGGGTAGAAAGAAGTTTTAAAGATGAGAGCTCTAACTTGTGAGTTACCTAAAATATCGTCATCCAATGTCCAACACATTCTTCAGTATGGAATGATTAATGATTAATATCTGTGTGAAGCATGAAGTTGTACCTTCGCACGTGTCTCCGCTAAATCCGTCAGTACAGTTACAAGAGTAGGAGTCCAGCCCGTCCACACATGTACCGCCGTTCTTACAGGGGTCGGACTGGCAGTCGTCGGTATCTTGAGGGGAAAAAAGAAATGCAAAATTGTTTGCGATATTTCAGTCAGCATATGCATCTGTCCATCCTCCTACGCAGGGACATCCAACAGCGAAACCGCTGGATGTACCCCGCTCTTTGAGCCGTCACTCTTAGTTCATATGGACAATCAGATAATAATAATAATAATAATAATAGCCTTTATTGCACATTCATGCCCTATCGGGCTAAGTACAGGCATATACTCGTAGATACAAAGGTAGTAATGCAGTACACATGGTTTCTAAAACATGGATTCTAAAACTAGTCTAATATATTTGTTCGGCTTCTTCTCGTTTCTTAGTAATGTTGAATATGTAGCTTGAGATGTGTTTGTATAATGTCGTTCGATGAAACCTCATAAGAAAAATGAATTTTTCAACACTAGACAAAGATTAAAAGCGAGGGAACTTTCCTATAATAAAGCTAAAAAGAATACTTCTATCATTACTATATAAACTACAATCTAATAAAAAGTGGGCTTCATCTTCGACCTTGTTCATGTTACAAAACTGACAGATTCTTTGCTCCAGAGGTGTGCGGTTGTGCCTCCCTGTTTCAACACGGAGTTTGTGGCAGCTGAGTCGCAGTTTGGTTATTGTAGTTCTTTGTCGTTCGTTCGGAATTCTAAGGTACTCTTCTTCGTTGTAGGTGGATTTGAACAGTCTGTATGAGCGTAATTTGTTCTTTGCGAATTTGCCTTTGTTGTCATTATGGATTTCGCGTAGGAATGTCTGAAAGTAGATGTCCTTTATACCGGTGTACCGAAAGTGCGAAAAGGAACGAAAAGGAACGAAAAGGAACGAAAAGGAACGAAAAGGAGCGAAAAGGAGCAAAAAGGAACGAAAAGGAACGAAAAGGAACGAAAAGGAACGAAAAGGAGCGAAAAGGAACGAAAAGGAACGAAAAGGAAAGTACCGAAAGTGCGAAAAGGAACGAAAAGGAACGAAAAGGAAAGTACCGAAAGTGCGAAAAGGAACGAAAAGGAACGAACAGATTGGATAGGAACGAAAAGGAACGAAAAGGAAAGTACCGAAAGTGCGAAAAGGAACGAAAAGGAACGAAGTATGAAGCAAAGTGAAATAAAATCGATGGGAATATAAGGTAACGGTACTGTGATCGGCAAATGCATTTGAAACGGACTTTATTTTTGTACTTTGTGGCTTGTTCCACGAAATTCCTAGAGCTCCAATGGTTGAACGGCGAACCGGCGGGAAAGTGCACGCGTGGAAATAGCTAAATACAAATCAAAGGCGATGGGCGAAGTCACGAATCAGTGCTTCTAGGGTTCCCACGCGGGCTGTCATAGATCAAATGGGGGGGAGGGGGGGGGGGGGTTGAAA
>NC_049980.1:11576653-11585926 GCF_000003815.2 Branchiostoma floridae | reverse complement strand
CACTGGGACGGCGCTCTCGCGGCGCTCTCACGGCGATGGCAAATTTGGACCATCGCGGTGAGAGCGCTGTGAAATCGCCAAGGTCGCTGTGTGAGCGCGGTGAGAGCGCCGTGAAAGCGCCATGAGAGCGCGGTGGGAATGCCATCGCCGCGAGAGCGCCGTCACCACGGCGATGGTATGGAGCCCTGCCATACCATCGCCGTGAGAGCGCCGAGCATGGCGATGCAACAATGATCGCCGTGAGAGCGCCATGAGAGCGCCGAGAGAGCGCGGAGAGCGACAATAGGGCTAAACAATGGTATATGATATGCCCCATTCCACTAGGACGGCGATCTCACCGCGCTCTCGCTGCGCTCTCATATATAGTTCATACAATCTTTATTCTTGAAGAAGTATATTTTATGAATTTTTTGGTCAATCATACTTTTGTGTCATTAATCACTTCCTAATTAAAATCATGGGTAATACAATTTGGACAACTACACATACAATGCTTTTATTCAGCGTTTCGAATCACATGATTTCTCCATATTAGATATAACACAAATTCACGAGAAAGATGTCGGAGAAATGTTTAAAACGTGCCAATGATGTACAATGAATTAACCTGAGATGGAATGAAGAAGAACACAAAGGTTTATCATGTCTTGACTTATTTTTAAATTTCAAGAGAATAACATTTTAGTTATCATGTTCTTAACCTGTAGATTGACACTATGGAAGACTTATTGTCAATAGATCAAATCGTTTCACTATTGTATAAATTTCGATAATAACGTGGCATGATAATGATATTCATTTTGAACAAGTTACACGGCAAATTTGATTTAAAAAAAACACAGCAATTCAAACGTCTGGGTTATCTTAGACTCACGCTGAGCCCTGTGCAGTGAACAAAATTGGATTTGTTTACAGCCTTGATTTTGTAATTTAAAATTGCGTGAGACAAAAAGGTATGACTTAGTAGACAATATAATACACAAAACGTAAGAAATTTCGTTCTTTATCTCTGACATTCGTTCAGTAATCTTTAAAGTCTTTGGCAGCTCATAAAAATTGCTGACCTTTGAGTTTTCCGTCGCGCTGAGAGCGCGCTGGCGTCGCAGTAGAGATTCCACTAGAGCAGCTTTTTCTGCCATCGCGGCGCTCTCACGGCGATGGGGCGAATTTTCCATCGCCGTGAGAGCGCCGTCAAGTGGAATGGGGGCCTTAAACGTTGTTGAATAGCAGAGATGATTGAAGGCACTTTTGAAACAATTGAGTGTGGAGAATGCCAGACAAAGGCATAACCACATTCTTCTAAAGTTTTCCGCACACCGGAAGCCCAGCATTTACTACCTAAAGAGTCTAATTCTAATTGACATAAAAGTGCGTCTGCCTGGAGACTATCAGCCGGTACATTTAAGCAGATTCTGGTGAAAAACTTAATGGCGTTTAGGGAGGCCTCCAAATGTAAGGGGTACCTCCCTAATTCCGCCCGTGCAGCAAGATTGCTAGCTGTTTTGGGGACATTGAGGGATTGTTTGCAGAATTTTACATGTACGGATTCGATTGGGCAAGATTTTGAACTTTTGAAAGAACCCCAAATCTCCGACCCATAAAGTAATGTAGGTTTGACACAGGAGTCGAATAACTTGTTTTTAACAGACAACGGGGCATCAGCTTTCTCCAGGGATTGTCTGACTCCAAACAAAGCTCCCAGTCCCTTGTTATATAGGTATTTGTGATTGGCTTTGAATGTGCCGGCTGAGTTGACAATTATGCCTAACTAACAATATGAAGATACAATTTCTACTATATTACTATTGAACAAGAAGGAACAGTCTTTTGGTAACCGACCACCCTTTGTGAAAACTACAATCTTTGTCTTTTTAAGGTTGACTTTCAACCTCCAGGATTTACAGTACTCTTCTAATGTAGACAAATAGGCCTTTCAGTTTTCAAAAGGGATCTCGCATACATAACTGTAAGCTCATTTATATTCATAACAGACAGAAAGACGAAAAACGAATGGCAACTTACCATCGCATCCCAGGAACTCTATCCTCATCTTGGCGGCAACGTGATATGTCTTGACGAGGACTCGGATGTACCGAGTCTTAATTACCGGGTTAAATTCATTCTGTATGATTGTTTTGTTGTCTGTGTTTCCAGCAAAGTTCTGTGGAATTCGAAGATAACACTGACTTGTACTGCAACGTAAAAAATCACTCAAAACTATTAAAAAAACAGAATATAACAGAATGCCCATACGCACTACATATTTGCCCCCCCCCCCCCCCCCAACGGCATAGGTCTACGACAGGTATAAACGTAGCATAAACAAATCCGACCACAATACGATGAAAATAAAATGTGACAGAAAAAAAATCCCACAATCACCGTAAACTGAGGCGTCCATGTAATTGAACCAGTAACAGCAGTTTCTATTTGGAATGTTTCCACCCATCCATCTTCAAAACCTTGTGTTTGAATGCCGCTCACGTTTCTATCGGTGGCAAAATTAATCTGTGGGAAGTCAGAAAGCAGTTTAAACTAGAAAGGCCGACATTTGCTTGAGAGCAAATACAACATATTTCAGCCGTCTCCCTCATGCAACAATAGGCCTTGAGGTCGTTGACCCCTTTGGCCATTGGAAAATGACCCAAAAAATTCCCAAATATATCATTTTAAAGTGTTTCATGCCAAAACTTATACAGGGATTATTTGGATAAATATCTAGAGCACCTCTTTACCAAATTTCGGGTCATTTGGTTGTAAAACGAGGGAACAGGAGCCAAAAATGTCCAATTTTTGTCCAAAAATGGCCATAAAATCGCAATATTAAGCATTATGTTATACTGTATGGAAAAACTGTTATTGAATTCATGCGCACATAATTGAAGGGCACTTTTATACCAAAGTTCAGGTCATTCGGTTGTAAAACGAGGGTACAGGAGGCAAAAATGTGCTTTTTTGTCAAAAAATGGCCAAAAATTGGAAAATTAAGCATTTTGTTGTACCGTGTGCCAAAACTGTTATCAAATCTGGGTGGACATATGATCAGGGCACCCTTGTACCAAATTTCATGTCATTCGGCTGTAATACCAGGGTACAGGAGCCCAAAATATACATAAAAATTGACAAAAACCTCAATAAAATCATTTTAAAGGCAGATATTAAAAAAATGAAAAAAAAAACTCCTGAGGGTATTGGCTTACTCTACCTTTGTGCCAAATTTCAAGTCAATCGGTTTAAAAACGGCGGAGTTGATTCGATTTGAAGATTTGACAGGAGAAAGAAAGAAAGAAAGAAAGAAACGTTACGAATACAATATATATTTCACTATACCTATGGTATGGCTGAAATATAATGACACATAAGACATATTGTTTGCCGTATTACGGACACCAATTGTAAAGAACACAAAGAGTATTTCCTTGTCGCAAAACGTATGCCAAACTGTATCCATCATTAGAGAGGCTCCCTGGGAGAAACTTCACGGCGCCTTTCTACTATAACGGTGCTCTTGCAGCGCTCTCTCTGCGATCTTAAGTTTGACAGATCACTCAACGAATTGTATCATTAATCGTATTTTCAGTCGCACTTTGGCCTTGATAATAGCTATGAAGACATATACTGACCTGAAGATACTTCACCAGAACGTGGTCTGGCTGCCACCATGCTCCGGGACCATTAAGACGACCTCTCCATGATTCATATCCAGGATTTTCGTAATAAGTTGACATCTGGTGGTCTAAAATGTTGCCATTCTCCATACCAAGGGGGAAGTTGCAGACTGAAGATGTTGAAACAATACAAGTGAATAACAGACCTATATTGCTACTTCCAAGTATCATTTCCACTGTACTATAGAGGATGGTGTTGCATATCCCCCGCTTAAGCTTTCTGGTATAGATTTGTATCCTTAAATACCAGCGCGTCTAAAACCTTTTGGAATATCTATCCTTATGTCAATCATTATTAACAACGTTACGATGCTGGTCTTACGTGAATACTTGAGTTATAGTTATTTCCTGTCTGTTCATCCCATTTTTTGCAATAAAAATTCAGTATGCAATTTCAGTTCAATATGCAATGGTAGACTTATGCCATTGGTTTTCAAAAGGCTGATCTGATGTACACACGCAATGAAAGCGTCAAAATTTTAGTACTCCTATCATATTGCACGAAAATCGATCGGTCAATGAGTCTATGAGCTATAAATGTCATTTCTGCAGAAATACTTCCGTTATTTTCTCGATCAGACATGATTTTAGGGATCGTCGGTGACATTAAAATCTATCGAACTATTGCCTTTTTACGATGAAAATTTTGTCTTACCTCAGTCGTGTAGGCGCACAAAGACCCGTTTTTACACATTTGAACGTGATGGATACATAATTTCATTTAGTAACTCATGAATTTCTCAAAGAGAGCTTCAGGCATGATTCATGATCAGAATGTACCAACGCAGAATTACTCTTTAACGTTTTTACGGCAAATACCTCTGTACTTGATGCTCCTATGGTGTCCCCTTGAAAGGCTGGGATGTGCATGGCAGTTGAAGATGATTGTGATGACAAACAAAAGTTTCACGATCGAAGACTTACCCATCTTCAAGACTGACTCTACTAACAATGGTACGTCGATGAAACACGGAGCGCTGTTTGTACGGCAAGTAATGCATTTTAATTAGGCATTCGCGTAAACACAACGTAAACTTGGACATTGGCACACCAAATCCGTGTTTGGTTTTGGAACACTATAGCCGAAGACGCTCGGTACTTCGGGTATGCAAAGTGCCTTTCCAAACACGCCACACACAACGCCACGTATGATATTTAGGTTATGGATATGTGAGGATGTGTGAACTTTGCGACATCAAATACATTTATAACGGATCCTAATCCCGTTGATTGTAAGCTTGTTATACTTTAACAGGCATAGTTCAGTGCTCCATAGTTGATATGATCATATATGATAACCGTCTAGTCAGCACGGACTAAAAAACTTACACGCTGAAGAATAAACAATGGATACGACCGCCTCAACCACTGGCATTCCGAAGTTGTTAGTTTTCGGAAGTTGTCGTTAGTTCTACAAATTGAAATGATAAAGAAATATCCAAATCTAACCTTCTTGGCGAAGGTAATAACAGTGAAAAAGTCGACTAGTTTTCAGGCCTAGAAAAACAAATGTTATTTTACTGCAATCTAGACCATGTCAGATTGGTTCTCACGAGTGCCTGTTCGTTCTCCGAGATGTCAGCACAATTGGGTTGTCGGTGGCTATGGTATCACAACGCCCCATAGCGGCAAAATAGCGAAATGCAATTTATGGCTCTATTCAGATACTATGTTAAACACTCTGTAATACTGTACTGTTGGTGAATAAACAGTGACAAGTTAGGCGTCAAACCTTTGACATTTTTCAACGAATTTTATGATGAAACGAAGCGGCAACATCAGCGATGTGAAGAAGACTATAGATGAAACTTTTACACAGTCAAAATGTGGTTCAATATTTGCCATGGAACAGCATAAAAACTTGTAACTACCTCATTACGGTCGCGATACTCCAGTCTGATAAAGAGCAAATGATGGATAGACTTTCTTTGCCTACCTCATTGCTCGGCTAATACTTGTAAATAACGAATCACTGTGGCTTGATTTGGTTCATATTCTAGAAAGTAGGTGAAGGGAAAAAGGTGAAAACGATAGTCTAGGGAAAACAACTTCATTCAGACAAAAGAATCAGATAAAAACCGTTTAGCTGGGACATAATTCTTACTCCCACCCTATTTCCTCGTCGTCATAAACACTTGAAGCTAACAAAGCAATAACTCACTATGTACTTTGTGATTGACTGCATAACAGTGGTACATGTACACAGCGGCGGATCAATGTTGGCTTGACATGAAAGTACTTTGGACCTTCACCACGGCTCCCCATTGCCCTTTTGTTGAACAAGAATAGTAGCTTGTATTGACCTAGCCCGGTCATAACGTATACCCCCTATCAACAGACGAATTCGAAGATCGCTGAGCTAGTCTCTATAGCTACCCGACTACGCTGACCGTAGGGAATAATATGTTTTGCCAGGGACGTTTGGCCACCGTATAGGGTCTATTTGGCAACGACTGAGGGGAAAATGTTAACCTTCCGTGACTCCCCTGGCTAATCATTCCCTTATCTGACGACTAATCTCTACGATCCATACCCCATACGAAGGTCAACAGAGTCTACCACCAAGTGACCCAAACAAGATTTATGTGACACATGATTTTATAATTGAAATATGATAAAGTCTCAGTCTCAAAATGAAAACACAATAAAAGTTACATGAATGTTGTTATTTGCCCATGACAGTATCTGAAAGACATTATCAAAAGTACACTCTTCTACCCCTTTATGATTTCTACAGATCTTCCTCTGTCAGATCATCATGCTCTCGTGCGCTTTGTCTTGCACTATCTAGTTTGTCTTCTGTCGGACTTTCATTGTCCTGATCATTTAATGGTGACCCTAGCGGCCCCCGTTCATCTGAAGGAAATATCGGGTCAGTAACAGAGGATAGTCTTCCTCCAGGCTTCCCTGTTTGGCTCACCCCTACTGCTTGTTCTGCTGTAGGCTGATGAGTGTTGTCTCCCTCTGCTGGCCCGTCTGTAGCCTCCGTCCATGCCGCGCGATGTGCGTCCGACGAGAGGATGCTACATCTTCCTGTAGGGCATGATGTCGCTTCCGGAAGTTCCTCTATGACCGGATCGTTCTCTGTTTCTACAGAAGCCTCTGTTGAAACAACCGCTGTGTTTGGAGCTTCCATCTCACAATGCTCTTTTACTTCTTTCTGATCAACATCAATGCTTGTCGTCTCCTTTGCAGATTGATCTATGTCTCCTTCTCCTGTGTCTTCTGTTGCTTTTGTCTTGGAGTCTTCCTCTCCTGTCTCACGGATGTCAGGCACTGTCAGTGTCGCTGTTTCTGTTGGTAAGTTGTCGCCAGTAGCTAAGCTGTTCTGAAATGGATCCTCTGTTGGACCTGTGTTTGCTCCTGGAGGTTCCTCCACAGATGACCTTGGTTCTATTTCTGTTTCCGCTTCTGCTGGGCGTACCGGTTCTGCTGGGCGTACCGGTTCTGCTGGGCGTACCGTTTCTGCTGCGCGTACCGTTTCTGCTGCGCGTACCGTTTCTGCTGGGCGTATGGCGCGCTCATGTGTCAGTTGATTGTGATGTGTATCATCCAAACGTTCCAATAATCTTTCCATGTCGTGTAGAGGTTCATCAACGGTTGTAAGATTATTGTCTCTGGATGGGTGTTCCCTTAGATAATTTTCTCTTGTCCATGCAGGCTGTCTATTTGGATTTACCCTTCGTCGTCTAGTGTCCCGTCCAGATCTGCCAGAAATAAGAATAATCAGTAACGTGGTTTACACAATGTAGAGATTGCGATCTGACAGAATCGCCGAGCCTACCGGTGTAGGTCAATTTATAAATCCCAAATTCCAAGTTCTTCTATTGATGTAAGTCAGTCACATAAATCGAAGTTAAAAGTTTTAACTGTCTTTAAGTTTTAAAAGTTTTAACTGCCCCGATCGGGATCTCTATAGCTACCAACAGAATCGGAGATTATGTCAGATTACAATATCTACTCTGACATTTATGTATGGACAAAGCCCTATAGTCGCGAAGCAAAAATTTTCAAAATGTACTTGTCATGACCAAGCTTATAAACAAAGATTTTTAGAATCATGTACAGTCATGAGCAAAAAGAATAACAGTGCTTTACGCATGACCGTGGACAACTTACCCATTGCAAGCACAGCAGCAGACCAATAACAGTAGAAGTAGAACTGCAACGGCGACAACGATGGCGATAACTGCAGCTGTTAAAAGATATTAATTGGCCAGTTAGTTAAACATAGATGAACTTTCAAGATACAAATACTTTTTCACCTCTTAAAGAATGAGACACAACATCGTATTGGCATTAGTTGAATTGCCCCATATAGCATGCACCCGAGGGTAAGTCCTGGGCGATTCGATATAAAAGCATTAATATAGATTTTCGAATTTCAGCAATCAACATTTATTGAGAACATTATGGCGTCTTTCACAGATGAAATCTTTATCAAATTCAACACGTCTCATTTACCTGTAGACAATCCTGTATTAGCCGGAGGTTCGTTCCCAGAGGCCACTGTGTAGGATTTGAAAAACATAAAATAAAGACCCCCAATAAACGTGACAGATTTAAGGATGTCTCACTGCGACTTTCTCTTTTACCTTTTTTAACTATCCCTTTTTTCGTGAATTCTTGAAAGAAATAAAAATTTAACAGAATATTTACAGACCTTGTAATGGAAAGCGCCCTTAACATACCTTAGAAATTCTCGTATGTGATACCTTAGAAATTCCATATCGGTTTATGTCTAACTGTACTATCGCTACATGCAATAGACCGATGCGACTGTCCATCACAATTATCTTGATCAATTTAAAGCAGGGAGAGAATGACAATTGGCTATTCAACCAATATAACTACGCGGACTTTAAACTTTTACATTCCAATATTTTTTCATAATTTTTGTTTTGAAATTTCTACGTTTTGACGAAGGTGAGCAGAGCAATGGGACCGATCTATTGTAGTGTACATTTCTTTCAGTGTTTTCAAACCTACCTGTAGATCCAGACGTTGTTGTAGTCGGTGTGGTTGTGGTCGGCGGGCAGTAGGTCAGGTTTGACAGGGTCGTGTTTCCTGTATACCAACAGCACAACAACATTAACAACTGAACTTTACTCATTGTATACATTGTGAGCTTTACTAAGTGATGAGTAACTTCGTCGTAGGGGCAACGTAGACCCCCGTAGGTATTTGAAAATCATCAAATAGTTAGGGTTGTTGCAGTTGTGCTCACAATTAATATGGTGGAATTGTGACACCGTTGAATCCATCGTTATTCCTGTTTATTCTTTTTATTTGGATCCCTTGGTCTGGATAACAGTCAAAATGCCGAGATGCCATAATATGTACACTGTACACATATTGGGTAAATACGTTTGACAATTCAATGACGTTGTCTACTTCTTTATAAACATAGATGAATATGTGGCTACAGTGTATGTAATTGATGTATTGCTAACCATTCAGAATGAAATGCGAGAGATTCTGTACTGCAGGGAAGTAGGAAAAATGGCGACGAGGAAAGTAGGAAAGAATTGGCGACACTAAATCAACACATACCTTTGCACGAGACCTTTACAAGCTGGGACATCTATTACTTCCGAACTCGGCG
>NC_049980.1:11509919-11576343 GCF_000003815.2 Branchiostoma floridae | reverse complement strand
GAAACGGTCAGACGTTTCGGATAGAATCCACTATCCTTCGTCAGTGACACTGAAGTGATCTGCAAGAAACAGGTCTTTTATACTTACGTATTGGCAATTGCATTTGCCCAAGGCCAAATGAACTGCTAAATCCAAGCATCTTGCATGTAATGTTGGCCAGAGTGGGTCTATTCCATGCAGCTGTGTAACACACGCTACCCCAGGTATCATTGTACATCTGGAGTATGCCTGTAGTCTCGTTTGGCGTTGTCTGACTTTCAACAAGCCTGATACAACCTGGAGGGGGGGGGGGGCACATTGTGTAATCTCGTTTTGCTATTCGTTCATGTTAACGCCATGTTTTATTTGCTTTCAGACAGGCAAGGATATTGCGGCACTGCACCCAAATTCAGTAGCTTGTTTTATTAGCATCACATACAAGGAACAGATAGAAGGTATTGGTAGACTTTTTATGGCCCAAGGGGCACGGTATTGGAAGGCGAAACCTTTCCCACCTTTTACCTACGCCATATTACACTTGCTATTCTCTATATGTCATCTAAAATATGATTCAAAACAGAGAGATGCAATGAAAGTGACGACGACAAATTCAAAGAACGCTTAACGCATGTAGATTAGCGCATTAACTTGCCTAAAAAAGGAGATGCTGTTGGTCGTGGCTTTGTTGTTTCTTGCACTGGCGCCTCGGAACCTTGAAAATTTATCAATAAAATCGATATCAGATTTTCAGACAAGACTGTTAATCCATAGCCGAGTTTGTGGGATTGATATCGATTAGAAGTTTACAATGATCTTTAGTTAAGGTATTATCTCACTGCACTTGCGTCACTGTGGGTTCGAAAGATACTCAACGAATTTCAGAGATATAGAATGAATTCTATTACATCTTGTGTGTTTTGTTTTCTTCTAAGTCATACTTTGACGTATAACGCAATATCTAAATTATAAATAAAAATCGAAGAAAGTAACACAACAGTTACGCAGTGAACATACTGAGTGCAAGTGCGACGCAAGTGCAGTGAGACACCACCTTTACCGAAGGGGGCTATATACAGAGATTTTCAGATATTCTGTTTTCTTATGTTTAAAGAATTAACTTAACGTAACCAAAACTGAGAAGAATTGGCAAATGTGTGTTCTTGTTACCTTTGAAAATACAAGTAAACTCATGATATTAAAATAAGGAAAAAATAACTCTAAGAAAGAATGAAGATTGCAAGATTGACACAGAAGTGCAATGGTACCTGTGCAGTTTTCAAACTTCTCTGTAACATTGTCCACAACCCATCCGTAGCGGTTACCCTGGGCGTCTTTATAGTTGCAGACGATAAGAAAGTCCAACTCTGTGTCATGGCTACAGTTGTAAAATAGCCGGTCACCAAACAAGCACGTCTGGTTCGCCGCTGTGCAGTTACACCCGCCTGGCCTCTGCTCGGTACAGTGATCGAACGCGCTATTGTTGTACTGAGGGGGAGGACCGGTGCAATCTAAAAAGGAAAACCGGCAAAATAGTGTACAATTAAGGTACCCTAAGGTCATCCACATACAACGAATGTTGTGACGTAGTATTACTAGATGTCACTAGCTATACAAACAGTTACGTCGATGAAGGTTAGACGTTCAGGTAATAAGATACGCCAAAAGCAGTTACTCAAACAACTGGATATGGTTTTGGACAGTTTCCAAGCAGTTATTCCTTGCTTGCGTAAAGCCTGTCACATAGGACCTTCTTGTGACTTTGTCCCAAACCATTCTCTAATCCCAAGGTCGGCACTGGATTAAAATTAGCCTAGAATTCATCCTATTCTAGCTTCAGTTTGTTCCTATTATCATATCTAAGAATGATACGACTTCCCCGACGCAAATACCTGCCTCACGACTATGTTCTGGAGAAGGTCAGGGGGCCATGGTCAGCTATGTATGGTGAGAGCCTTTAAAATGTGACACATTGCCATCGTTAAAACAAGTACCAAACGTTTGTCAAACATGTCAACCACACAAACTTCTTTTGAAAGACAAACATACCGTTGTTTACAGCAACAGTACTTGCTACCTGTCCCACCACCACGCAGACAAACAGTGCGGTGTTCAGAAGCCTCATCTTTGTCCCTTGTTTAGGATATGGAAGTCAGACACTTTCTGATCTTTACGAAGTCAACAACATTTAGTCGTTTCCTGGTTCTGTTTGTGGCTTTGTTACTTGCCTAGTTACATTGAAGGATGGAGGTTTCTTTATTGTGTACGCGCTTTCACTGTATGAGCTGGCATTGACTAAATACCAAACATGCTATGTATATTCGCGTTATTGTTGTAAAGACTTTGCATTGCTAAGGTGCTCAGATACAATGTCTGCCAAGCTAACTACCACATGACTGAGAATAAGAGTGACGGTTAAAACATCGTTGTTCTCCTTTCTAGAAAAAGAAAATCAATCCAAACGATTGACAGTTGTTGCTGGTTGATGAATATTTGATGTCTGGTTTGGTTTGTCCTCCAGGATGCCTACAGCTTTCTTTGATTGGTGGCTGACCTTCATTCTACATGTAGGTCATCAAGAGTCCACTTTTAGTGATGTCAGGAGTAGCAAGTAAGAATAACTTGAAGTCAGTGTTAACATTCGGGTCGGATTAGGAGGAACTGTAAGATTGACGACTTATACACTTTTATCTGTCTGTACGACCCACCAAGGTCGCTGCCTATCCAACAACACCATTTGTGAAAAATGTTCCTGAATAGTTTTCTACGTTAGTGGTTACCAAGTTAACCGACATTGTACCTTGTAACGTACCTGTTAACTGATTGCACAATACCTCTGATAAAGAGCAAATGTTTGGTTCGTATACCATTTGTCTTACCACTAAAGGAGTTTTACTTCCTCATGGCTTGACAAATATTGACGTGTAAAGAAAGGCCTTTGTGTTGTGGTATAATGCTTCATGTATGGTCTATACCCATGGACATCAAAATGGCAAGATTTCATCTCAAAAAGTACAGAAATGACACAATTTCCAACGCCCCATTTATACCCTCCCTACTTTTGTTGGAAGCACCCAGGGAACGGTGCACACAGTCCCGACGGTACTAATCAGTGCTGCATACTGCTGAATCAGTACTTTTCTATATTTGCCATCAGTATTTTGTGCCCCATTTCTCCCGCTGCCCTTCGGTTGAACCCGTGCCCTGACAGCGGCTATTATTGACTTGTCTAGTTAATATACGAACATGCACCACTTTCTGCTGACACACACGTACGCCTTTCAAAACAAAATAACTTAATTGACAAGGGTCGTGGGCTGTTGCAAATCAATCTCCAAGTAGACTTTCGTACCGTTTCTGGACCCCAAGATCTGACTGCTAGGCCATTCAGATATATCTGCGGACACCTCCAATATTTATGCTCTCCAAGCAGATGTTGGCTGGGACGATTGAGACCTTCTTCTATTTTGTTCCTTTTTGTTGACATACGGCCATAAGGGGTATAGCGGTCAGATCTAGGCCTGACTCGCGTCCAGTCAGAAACCGTCACGATTTTGTCTCTGAAGATCTGCTTTGAGATTAAACTATTATTAGATATACTAACGACGCAGCAAGAACTTGGCCACAGTCCATCACGATATATGCGATCAAGTATGTACGTACGAATACAGTAATGTGCTATCATGGACCTACGACGACATGCCGGTGGTCGCAACTTCGCTGACACAAACTATACAAAGATGAGAACTGACACAAATATTTCGTATTTTCTTGCACATTAAAGTTCACAAAAAGGTAAAATAGAGCATTATATCAATGTAACACTTGTAAGTAAACCACACTTGCTATGCTATAAGCGTGTTAGAAATGGAATCCGTAGAAAAGTTGGGGCATCTTTGCTGGATAGCGTTAAAGAACACTTACGAGTAGCTTTCAGCGACATGTGTAAAAGTTCTGTGTGACATTTCGTTCAGCGTAGTAAAGCTGCTTCCGCGCCGCGTGCCTATGAAGCTTTTGTATTACACCGTAAGACGGTTATACATTCAAATAATGAAATGTTTGGTTTGCTTCAAATGTTCATACTTGCAGTGTGGGTGTAGGTTGCAGTCCAACCATGTGTGGACTGTGACCTCAACAGATAGGTAAACCAGCACTGCTTTGTTATTGTATCTTCAATATAAAACATTGCTAAAAAAGACGCCAAAACCAGTTACTCAAGTATGGATATGATTTAAAGATTTGCATACGATATATTCTGAGCGCATGACAGATGCTAAACGTAATTGGTGCACACAAACTACTCTCTCTTCTGTTCATCGTCATATGATGTTCTGCTATTTTACTGTTTGTCAATATTTGATTGATTTAGTTACTGTTGGATGATGGTCAGTGTCTGTGTCTGGTCTCTTCTGTGGTCTGAATGTTGTTTCCGCCTACTTCTGTTGAATCCATCTATGCTAAGATTTTGTCTGCTCAGTCCATAGAATGTCTGAATGAAGCGTTTGGGTAAAGATTTCAACTACTATGAGTCGATCGGTGTCATAGCGCTGCCAGGACGTTTGGGGCTGTCCGTTTGACCTGATGGTTCTGATGCTGATGGTTCGCCGGTAGGCTGGCTACAATCTGGATCTGTTGACGTTTGGTTTGCTGCCGTTCCTGACGTTCCATCCTTCACTTCAATGCTGAGTCTCTCATCGGAAGCCTCTCCGACTTGTCTCATTTCCTGCAGCTGTGCCGGTTCACCTGAAGTGGGGTTGTTGTCACTTGATTGTTCATTTGTTTCTCCGACAGGTGGTGGTTGTGCCCGCCTTTGTGAATTATGAGCTGCAGCGTTTCCCCTTCGACGGTTGTTACGGTTGTTTCTGTATTTAGTCAACAAATATCAATAGTCAACCACGAAAGACGTGTAGTTATTTTCCCTCCTATTTACAGAAACGTTGTAAATAGCTGTCTAAACGTGTTAGCCAATTATGTGTGAAATACAAATTTAAAACCATAGTTAAGTATTCTTCAACAATGGACTATCTCTCTTGACGTATGTTTATGATCAACATACCTTTTGCAACAAAGCTTGCTAGCTACAAGTGCTAGCAGGACGACACCCGCAATCGCCCCGACAACGATAGCAACGATTCCACCTGTATCCGAATTCAACAATTCAAGAAGATAAAGTTGACAGCGCAAACAACGTGATCTGTGTAAGACGTGATTTACATTATACACACAAAATGTACTTCTGATAATCCAAGAAACACCAGAATGTCAATGAAACAAGGACTGATCAAAGTTCTTCAATGTCAAACGTCAGACCTTTATTTGCATGCCGTTACAGCTAATCACAGATGCCACGCGAAAACAACTATACAAATACGAGTATGCTGGTTCAGCTGTTAGTTGAAAACCGTCCCTAATACCGTGAATAAACCTGTCTGATTACCTGTAGAAAACCCAGATGACGACTCGTGTCCCGACGCTGTAGGAGTTTTGTCCGTGAGGCTATCTGAAAGTGCAATTTACGAAAAAAACGACAAGCATTACATATCGCAACATGTTACCTTGTGACTATTTAATTTGGCGTATTTGACATATCATGGTGTGTTTGCAAATCCTCTGAATATTATTGCCGAATATATTTTAAACATTATGTACATATTATAATCGAAACATTTCCCAAAAATTCTACAGTAGGCGCATGGTTAATGTCAGCAACCGAACTTAAGTTGCACTCTCACCGCACTTGCGTCAAGCTTGCGTCACTGCGGGGTTCGTTCACGGCGTCACTGTTTTGTTATTTCCTCCGATTTTTTTATAATTTAGATATTGCGTAATATGTAAAAATTTGAAGACGACATAATAAACAAAAAGTAAGAAAATTCGTTCTTTATCTCAGAAATTCCTTAAGTATCTTTCGAACCCCGCAGTGACTCAAGCATGCCGCAAGTGCAGTGCGAGTGCACCTTAACCCTGTGTCTCCATCTTTGAAATATATTCATGTAAACCTACCTTCTGTAGCGACGTCAGGACCAGACGTGGTAGGGTTGGGAATGGTTGTCGCGGGCGGCTGACAGGACATCAGGTCAGGGAACGTCGTGTTTACTGTATATTAGCAAGAGAACAACATTAAAGGCTTCCTTCATATACATGTACGCTCGGTGATATCTTACATTGCCATGCTGCTGATAGAATGCATTCTCAACACTTAAAACGTCAAGTAGATTATCATATATTTCACAAGAAATGGTAACTTGACATATCGTTACATGACGTGTAGATTTGACAACGAAAATGATTATCAAGCATTGCCTTCAATAATTCTAATACTAGGCCCTTCTTGCTGAAAAAGACTACAGTTAATTTGGACGTTTATGATCATACAGAACGTTGAGATGTTGGCTTTGATTTTGACAGATCAACCATTTTGTTTCATTACCAACATGCCAAACAGCCTTGCATGATGATATCCGTACACATTAATCGTTGCAAGGAATACGAAACTGTACAGTGATGGGCATAGACGTTTTGCACCATGTTGACCATTTTGAACAATTATTGGTCTTATTTCCAAATGACCCCACAAGGTGAGAACCATTAAGGATTCATTAAGGAGGATAAGAAAACAAGCTTCTGCCTTTGCACGAGATTTTAATGAGGTTAGAGCATGCTCCACTTCCTCCCACGGCGTATGTTAGCCAGCAGGGTTCTGTCCTGCTACAGTTCCACAGGCTGGTCACCGTATCAGGACAGTTGTGCTGTATGTTGACGGTCCATGCGTCGTTTGAGACGCCCGATGGGAGTTGATCTAGATAAACAACAAGAACAACAACTATCAACAACATATCTATGTATATGTGACATAACGTTAAGGTTGGAAACGAATTATCCCATCTTTTGTTTCTTTAAGAGTATCTACGTATGTTAAAAATATATTATGTTTGTAACCGCATTGTTAGCTGTGAAACCTAGCTGTAGTGTGAAGAAGATGACGGATGGTTGCTGGCTGTTAAAGACCTACGTCACATTTCCTACCTGGGGCTGTTTGCGGAAACGAAAATTAAAGTTTATGCAAATAAATATGCACAAGGCATGCTGTTGAATTATTTCTGATCCCTTCTGAGTTTTGCTGTCTTTTATATCGTACTATTCGTTCCCCCAAACTGCCCGGTCGGGCCCCTTTGTAGAAGTGTGACGTTAGCCAAATCTGTAGTTGTGATTCTTGTGAATAAAGAAATGTGTACAATGCCATGTTACCCCAACTTCAACAACAATTTCGTGTATCATGTTAGATAGTTTTTAAACATTTTGATTGCTACTACTGCGCACACATGGCAGAACAAAAGGCAGTTGTTTAGAAAGATGTGATACATAACTTACGTATTGCAACTTGCACTGCCGGCGACCCGCGGCTGTTAAACCCTAGCATCCTACATGCGATGTCGAGTACGGTGGGTTGATTCCAGGTAGCCGTTTGACACACGCTTCCCCATTTATTGTTGTAGTACACCTGGAGTATGCCTGTCGTCTCGTGGGGCATCGTCTCATTTCCAATAAGCCTGATGCAGCCTGGATGAAAAACACGTCTCGTGTTGCTGTGCGGAAGATTGTTCTTTTTTCTAAGCTTAAGTGATCTGGATTATATTCGATACATCTAGAGTGAAGAATAGGGAGAGTATCGGGAATAAAAAAAAGTATCAGATTTAACAATTCATTAAAGCATTAAAAAAACTGAGAATTCAGAAAAGGTACTTTCATACATTCGTTGAAGGTAGGGGAGGTCAGGTTAGGAGACTCTTTTAAAAATGTAAATACATCTTGTCGTATACCTTCCGGTGGCCAGGTTGTAACATTAAACTTGGAGCACTCAGAGGGAGGAAATGTTGTTCGTGGTGGTAGCGTTGACTGCACCGGGGCCGGGGAGCCTTATGGATAGTGAAAAGAGATATGTATAAAAGTTCTCTGCTATATTTGGGATATTTTGGTAACTGTAGACGCACTTTAACAAAAGTCAGAGTGTATTATATTCCAGGGCCGACGAACCAGTTCAGAAGACTGCTCAGAGAATGGCTTAAAAAAGGACGAATTTAAACAAAATGCGTTGCTAACAGCAGCATCTACAGTACAATGCATTACGCTTGAAACATGATTTTGTAAACGTGATTTTGTTTTCGTAAACCACCTCTTCGACCTACATAAGCAAACTTAAGCTATTTTGCATTTCAACTGCATCCTTGAGACAATGAGAATTCAAGAGCACAATCTTACCCGTGCAGGCTTCAAATTCGTCTTTCGAATCTGGCAAGCTGACGAATCCCAGGTTTGCGTCCCAATCTTTACGGTCGCAGGTGATGATGAAGTCCAAGTCTATGCCATGGTCACATTTGTAGTACAGTTGGTCACCATGGATACAGGTCTTACCCGTTTCATTGCAGTTACAACCGCCTGTCGGCTGATTCGCTACACAGTCTTGATATATACTATTGTTGTATGATGGAGGAGGACCGACACAATCTGCAAAGGAAAGAATTTCAGTAAGAATCTTTAGATAAGGCCTCATTATATGTGCTGTATTTGTAACATTTCCTGAGGAGAGTCATAAAAATGTTTTCTGAATATCTTATGCATGTTTATAAGTACGAGCTAAACAAAATGGACGAGAGGTCACATGCTATTTCCACTTGGACGGCGGACTCGCGGGGCTCTCTTTGAGACCAATAATTTGACGAATCGCTCAATGAATCTTTTTATGCTTTTCATTTGTGGGCTTCGTTCTCCTTTCAGTCACACTTTTTCATTATGTATGACTGAAGGTTGAAAACATTCAAGTCGCAGTGAGAGCGCAGTGGATCGTCGTCTAGTGTACAGGGGGCATCACCCCATCGATCTAGCAATCAATATCAGATCTATAACAAGAGTTGTTTCAGACAAACTGTCAATACAGCAGCTTCTGTCGAACTCTCGATTCACAAAGGCCTACATCCTTCATTTACTGTACGTTAAGGAACGGCATGACGACTGTGCTACAAAAGTGCCCATAGTTGGGTAGGATATTTTAAAAGGCCTATGCTATAGTGGGATACTGCATCACAACATAGGCATTTTTATCTCTGGTGGAAACGGATAACTATTACATACATATGTCCCAAAACAGATTTATCGGTTGTTTACTTTATGTACAGATTTAAAAATGGATGTGGTCCGAAGAATATATTTGTTATCTAGGCGAGGCGGAAAATATGTTACTACACTAAATAAACTTCCTCTTCAAAAAGACCTACCGTTGGTTTGAGCAAGGGTGCTGTTAAGCGGCCCTATCACCACACAGAGAAACAGCGAAATCTTCAGAAACATCATGTTTGGTTAAAAGTCACAAACACAACGGCATGACGACATTCTTCGCAGCTCATGGAACGGAAAACCGGACACCACTCACTGCGTTTCCAATATGGCGTTTCCCGTGCTGATCACTGTGACGACCCTTGAATTGTTTGCCCTTACAAAATACTCTTTGCCCTTACATGTGGGCCTATAGTAAAGCCACCGTGGAAGAATATATCGTTGACGGGGTTCATTAGTTACATATGAGTAAGTCAATTGAATGTTAGTCAATCAGTGACTCTTTGAAGGCGGTGCGTGTCTTACGTGTTTTTAAAGTGTCACAGATTGGCGGAAGAAATTATGTATTTGTTATTTTGTTGACACGATAGCCACTCCGCTCAAGAGTTTAACTTGGTGTTGTAAAGATTTGACTGAAATGTCGAAATGAATATCATAGAAACAATGCACAGTGACACCTATTATGCATCTTTGAATTTGACTACAAAACACTCTGTAATAAGGGTTGGGTTTTAATACGCGTTCTTTTCCTGTACAGTTTACTTGAAATATTTACATTCCACTTCGCATGTCTAGTTGTGACTGTCTACCATTGTTCATGCATTTGACATGTATAAATGAGCCCACAAAAATGGATGACTCGGTATTTACTCTTCTTTCGAAGTACTTTAGTAACTTAAGCAACTAAGAGTACATGGTGATGCCCTGTTCATTGTCAAGGTCGCGGGAGACGGAAACGATGGAGAATACTCGGTAACACCGCTTTCACTCATTGTCAAGGAAATCTATCTTGATTACATCATCTACATCACAGTTACCAAGTGCATTTTGATGATTGTAATTGTGAATAACATCTCACGATGCAAAAATGCGAAAATACTTGGAAGGTTCCCACTTATAATTCCCCTTGCATTGATGTCTTCGCTAATCAGATATAAGAAAACGAAATTCATCATTACCTGACTTGTAGCCAAACATGTAATGATAACTTAATCTCATTCACGTTCCGTGTCTGCACATTAATGATTGTTTAAGAAAAGTACGAATACCGCAGAAAATCTCTCACAACGAGCAATTATATTGATTGATAATGATAATAATGATACTAAATAATATGATAATAAATATACTTGTTGAAGTTTTGTACTGCCCCAACTACACTCAATACTGTAGCAACCTCCTCAGCTTTCCACATAAGCTGGTAAAATTCGCCATAAATCTGGGTAATCTTCCTGATAATGCCACTTGATGCTTCGATGTTCAGCATTCAACTGACGCCAAACTTCTTCAGTATGTACTATCATTCATAAAATAAACAAAAAGTTTTGAATAACTAAATTTCTGACCTGCCAGCTTGGTCTGGCGTATCTGTTCATAATCCATCTCTTTAGAAATGTGTTTTTTTCTTATCCTTGATTTTATTAATGTGGTTTATTACTTGAACATTACTTTTGTTAAAATTCTTTGCTTGTCTGTATTTGTTTTAATGCTCTTTTGTCCTTCCAGTTTGTTTCTGATGACGACACTAAGATAAGCGTGTTGAGCTTGAGTGTGTCAACATCACGTTATGTATTTATATGTTGCAATAGAAAAGTTACCAAGTCCGTCATTTCATGTGTCGTATCTCTGATCCGGATGTAGTTTAAAACTTCCGAACTAGGTGAATCTTGTCAATGATTACCGTTGAAGTGTTTACATCTGCTTGTAAGTACATGTCTGTTTGCTGAACAAATGTCTCACTGAAAGGTCGTCAATCAGGTGGCACTTCCCAAAGTCTGGATTGCAAAAAACAGGGGGATAATAAAGCACCATGACTCGCAGACTAAATACAACTATTTTTATGATAATTCTTCTGTACTTACGACAGTTATACTATTCTATTGATACATCACATGTAGGTCTGCAAAGTTTGTACAGGTATCAGGATATGCAGAAGTAATTCAAAGTATGACACGACGACTACAAAATGAACTCAATATTCAAGTACATTTTACATGATGAACTTTATTGCACGACATTTGTACATGGTACAATGTATGGCAACGACTATTACACAATTTAAAGTAAAAAAAAAATAGGTCTATACAATGAGACTTAACATCCTAATAAAAATAACAAGAAGGGCTAATACAAGTCTTTGATATAGTGTTACAATCGAGTCGGGCTAATCATGAGTTTCATTTTTCTTTCTAATAGCAAAGCAGTCTTTGATATATTTGCCTATCTTTGCATTATGGGAGTTGTGGCATCTAAAAATATATACAAATCTGTCTTTAGCATCGAGGTTCTTGAAATCTGCTGTAATAGATTCTAGAAATGTGAATAGCTCATTACGTAAAATAGTGTATTTAGAACATTCCATTAAAAAGTGAAATTCATCTTCAATATGCTTTGGACAGAAAGGGCAGAACCTTTGGTCAGGGGCTACATTGTAATATCTGCCTGTTTCAATATTCAATTTATGGCGACTGATTCTTAACTGAGTTATCGCTTTCCGAATTTCAAAATTGTTTATATCATAAAGGTATGTTTCTTGTTCATAACATTTTTTTCATATTATTCATCTCTTTATTTTCATATATGAGAAACCTATGCATATAGCTTGGAGTTTGCCTACAGAGTCTACAGAGTAAAGGGTAGCGTTATACCTCCTTGTAACTACTCTCACTGGATGGTATCGTCTCGCCAGGGGGCGCTCTGTCCTGATGGCTTGTCACCTTTGCTGAAAGGTCGCTGATAGATGAGTCGCTGTCGAAGTTTGTTGGCTCTTTTTCAGGGTTCACAGATTGCTCTTTCACAAACTGACTGGCCTGGTTACTGTCTCTGTCTCTTACAGTTTTGTTTGCTGTCGTTCCGGAACTTCCATGGATCTTTAGCTGTGTGACTCATCTGAAGCTTCCCCAAAGTCACTCATTTCCCGTTCATCTTGAGTGGGATTGTTATCCCTTGCTTGTTTATCTGTTGCTCCGACAGCAGGTTTCTTTGTCTGCTCTGGTTGTGTGGTAGCTGGAGCCACTTGACAACGTTTTTTTCTGTAGCTCAGTATGTAGGCAACATAATATGAAAAGTCAACAACATGATGTTCCTTTTCCGTTGCACTATAGCTGTTTAAAAGTCAATTAACGTGTGAAACAAAGACGTTAGCTATCATTCTACAAAGGAATACCTCTTTTGACGCATGTTTATGAACAACATAGTTACCTTTTGTGACAAAAGTAACCAGCTACCATCGCTACCAAGACAAACGCAGTCACCCCGAGAGCAATGCCAACCTTTTCACCTGTAGTCGAAAACAATATTTTAAAAATTCATCAAGGCTAGATAAAGTTGATAATCGAAACCTTGTGATCTGTATAATCAGTGGTTTAAACCATACTCACTAAACACTGTTCTGAAAAATCAAGACACACTAAAAAGGTTGACCCCAATGAAACTGATCAAAATACTTCAATATCAAGACGTCAGGCTTTTATTTGCATGTCGTTACAACTAGTTACAATTGCCACAAGAAGTCACAACTAGTCACAATAGCCATATCAATATTTACTGATTCAGCTGTAATTTGAAAACCACCTCTTGATACCATGAATATAACCAGGTCTAATTTACCTGTAGAAAGCCCTGCAGTAGGTGATGCTTCGTGTCCCGGAGTTGTGAGGCTATCTGTAAGTGTAATTATCATTACGGCAATACGTTATCTCATGCATTACATATTACAACATGTTACGTTGTGACTATATAATATGGCCATGAAATATTCTAAATCTGTGTTTGCTAACCTTAAAGAGTTTTGTCGATTTTTTCAGATATTGTAATCCAAACCTGAAACATTCTACAGCTTGATGGTTAATGTGAGCAAGCGAACTAACCCTGTCTCTCCATCTTCAAACTATCTGTAGGTGAACCTACCTTCCGTGTGTGTTGTGACGTCAGGACCAGACGTGGTTGGGTTGGGAATGGTTGTCGTGGGCGGCTGACAGGACATCAGGTCAGGGAACGTCGTGTTTACTGCACATTGACAATAGAACAGCATTAAATCTTTCCATCACGTACATGTGTTATCTGTCCTTGTCATGCTGCTGATAGATTCCATTCTTGTAAGTTTCTTTAAAATGTATATTATCATATCTTTCACAATAAAGGGAAACTTGATATACATGTCAATATGACAACAAAAAGTTGATCTCCAATATTCTAATACAAGGTCCGTGTTGCTGAGCAAGTGCTGCGCTGTTGATATGAACATTATATGATCAGACAAATCGTTAAGATGTTGGCTTTGAGGTTGGCTTTACAACCTATGCAAATAAATTTGGCAGATCAAATATCTTATTTCATTACTAACATGTCAAGCATGGGCTAAATGTGAACAGCCTTGCACGGTGATATCAGTAATTAGCCCATGGCTACTTCCCCTCAGCCAATGAGGAGCCCCCATTTTCTGTTGATATATCCACATAGTATGGTGCTACGAAAAAAAGTGTGCTGCTATTTCATGCAAATGAGGAAAAAACTGTGGTGATATCAAGAAAACTGTGGTGATATCAGCCTGAAAAGTGTGGGTGCTATACGCATGTGACCTGTTCTGACCAACCCTAGCTTACCTTTGAGCCCATCTTCTGGGACTAGAATTGTGTCATGTGATAACTGACCAATCCCACTCTTCACTTCTAATTGCCCAGAGGAATATCACCAGACTTTCTGTCTCTCCGGGTACCTTGGCCGGGAAGGTCTTGACAAGATTAATGACCGTGTGTTGTTACAGCCTGACACTGTCTGTCACAGCTTTTCAAGCAATAACAAGAAAGATTGTGGACTTTAAGGACAAAATAAAGTAACATTTTGTAAAGCTGATGAACTAGAAAAGCTTCGGGGAAGTATGCCATGGGCTAAGTTAGTTACCCCATGGCCCTGGGCTCGTTTTCTGTGTATATCACCAGGCCCGCCACCTCGGGGATTTCTAGTCTCCCCTCGGGCATACCCCTCGGTGGGCGGGCCTGGTGATATACACAGAAACCTCGCCCCGCCCATGGGGTAACTATTACACCTTGTTGAAATAAAGAAAGAAATGACACAAAGAAGGACATAGGTGTTTGCACCATAAGTAGAAAGGACAAGGTGAGGGCCATTAAGAAAGATTAGAAACAGGGCCCCGCCTTCGCACGAGATTTGGAGAAGGCTAGGGCATTCCCCACTTCCTCCCACGGCGTATGTTAGCCAGCAGGGCTCTGAATAAGTCTTGTCACAGTCCCACAGGCTGGTCACCGTGCCAGAACATGTGTGCTCTATGTTGACGGTCCAGGCGTCGTTTGAGACGCCCGGTGGGAGCTGATCTAGATAAACAACAAGAACAACAACTGCTAACAACATATCTATGTGACATAACTTTACGGTTGGTAACATCTATGTATGTGAAAAAATATACTATGTTTGTAATCACATTGTTTACAGTGAGACCTAGCTGTATAGTGCAAATTAAAGGTACTCCTCATTCACTGAAGAAGGTGACAGATGGTCAATGAAACGATAGCTGTTAAGTCATTGGTCGTGAATAAAGGTTTGTGATATTCAAGAGCAACAGCAACAATATCATGTATCATGAGAGAGTTTTCTGTATCTGTATCTTTATCTATATAGCCGGTATAATAGCCCTTCGACGTAACACACCAGCTAACCAGTTTTCAAGCATTTTCATTGCTACTATGAGTACACACACGGCAGAATAAAACGCGATTGTTTCTAAAAATGTCTCTTCAAGACATGTCATAATATGACTTACGTGTTGCCAATTGCACTGCCGGGGACCCGTGGTTGTTAAACCCGAGCATCCTACATGCGATGTCAACTATGGTGAGCTGAGTCCAGATACCCGTGTAGCACACGGTCCTCCAGGTAGTGTTGAAGTACACCTGGAGTATACCTGTCGTCTCATTAGGCGTCGTCTCATTTCCAACAAACCTGATGCAGCCTGGAGGGAAAACACATTTTGTCTTGCTGTTTCCAATGATAGTCTCCTACCTTTCACTAATAAAAGGGTGTTAAAAGTTAAACCCCTCCCGCGCATAGGGCGGTGCGCATCTCCGTTTCCTTAGCCCTGGACCACACAACGCAATCACTACAGCAGGGGACTAGTCCACTGGCAAAGGCCTACTCATTAGGTCTTTGCACCGGCTTACTCATTTGCACCTGAGTAAAGTGGGGAAAGTCGTGTAAAGTGCCTTTCCCAAGGGCACAAGATCTGTGGCACGGCAGCCGGATTCGAACCCGCAATCTCAATAAAAGGGTGTACCTTGTCTAAATTTTCAGTTTTTAATGCTTAATGAATTGTTAAACCGGATGCTCTCTATTTCCTATACTCTGTATTCATCACTCTAGATGGGTATCAAATATAATCTAGAGCTCTTAACAAAAAAAAGCAAAATAGGTATACCTTCCGGCGGCCAGGTTGCGACATTGAACTCTGAGCAGTTAGAGGGAGGAAATGTGGGTAGTGGTGGTGGCGTTGACTGCACCGGGGCCGGGGAGCCTTAAGAATAGTTAAAAGAGATAGAAATCTTTACTGACACAACAAAAGTACAGTGACTTTCGTAAGGTCTATAACAACTACTTACAATGCATCTAAACACACACACACACACACACACACAAACACACACACACACACACACACATATACATATATATATATATTTATATGGATATCTATAGACATGAATAAGTTAAAAAAAGAAATATAGAAATGTATGAAAGTTCTTTGCTACAAGTTCTTTTTTTGGTACTATAGAAGCACTTCTACAAAAATCAGTGCACCAGTTGAAAAGACTGCTCAGAGAATAGCTTACAACGGACGAATTTAAACACAAGGCATTGCTAACTGCAACATCTACTGCACAATGTAGTGCGCTTTTATTTATCTTTTTATTGTCATAAAACATGATTCTTTAAAACATGATTCAGTTTTAGCAAACTAAATTTTGGGTAAGTCTTCAACCTATAGTAGCAAACTTAAGTTATTTTGTACTCCAATCTGCATCCTTGAGACAATGAGAATTCAAGAACACGATCTTACCCGTGCAGGCTTCAAATTTCTCTCTAGAATCTTGCAAGATGATAAATCCAAAGAAGTTTCCAACCGCATCCTTGTAGTTGCAGACTATGATAAAGTCCAAACCAATGCCATGGTTACATGTGTAGTACAGTTGGTCACCGAAACTACAAGTCTCAGCCGGGTCAGTGCAGTTACAACCGCCTGTCGCCTGGTTCGCTACACACCGGTCAAACGTGCTGTTGCTGTACGATGGAGGAGGACCGACGCACTCTGAAAAGAAAAAAAAGTGTTTACTTACTTTCAAGATATGGCATCGTTTTCTGTGTAACCTTCTGCGATATAAATGTTTTTGTTACGTTAACAGAAATATCAATGAGGACTAAAACGTTGTCCAGTTCTGTTGTTAACGTAATAAAAAGTAGACCTGAGAAGAAATACAGATTTCCTTGTTGTTTCTAGATTATTACCTCCATGAAATGTCATGGAGGTTATATTTTACCCTGTGTTTGTCTGTGTGTCTGTCTGTGTGTGTGTAAACAAGATAACTCAACAGCTTAATTGGATTGGTTTCATACTTGGTGTGTTGGTAGGGTGTGATGAAAGCTGAAAATAATTAGATTTTGGGCCCCCCTGGCGGCTTCCCTTGGTACTGCAGCGCAACTTCCGGGCTTGATATCTCGTGTTCTGAGCAAGCTATGGTCACGATTTTGGAGTGTTAGACCCCGTTCACACTCAAAAAAATGAAGCGGCTTCAACGTCGAAGCCGCTTGATCCGGATCGTTTTCTTGAGTGTGAACGCTCCAAGCGGCTAGGATTTTCACCGATCCGGCTCGTTTGCAATCCATCCCTGGGAGGTAGTTTGAGACACTTGTGAACAAGCCGCTTGGCTGAAATCGCGAGTGTGAACGCAACGCGGGATAGATTCTATGCAAATTTCCGATTTGCCCCCTGTTGGAGGTTATATATCCAGGTATCGGGAGCAGGAACACACGCCACACTGACAGGTTTGCTCACGTTACTGATTTTTGTGCCCAATGATAATGTCTGGAAAGAAAAAAAAATCGCTGTAGGGTCAAGGCAAGTGGAATGGGAAGCAAACAAAGCTTTTTTTATCACGCGAAGAGAGAGGAAACACAGCAAGCTAAAACAAAATCACAAAAAACAAGCATATCTTTGAACAGCTTTCTCTCTGGATCATGATATAAGACTATTAAGAGTGGGTTTGAGAAAACCTACAAACAATGTTGTAAAAAAGTTGTAAAAAAGTCCAGGTACGGAATTGTGTGCGATTAATCGGATTGTCTGAAATGAGTGTGAACGTAATTTTTTTGAAGTGGCTTGCCCGTTGAAGCGGCTTCGACGTTGAAGCCGCTTCATTTTTTTTGAGTGTGAACGGGGTCTTAGATAGCTCTTGTGCTCAGAAATAAGTGACATAAGTTTGGGCCCCCTAGCGTCTAGTTTTGGGAAAGCAGGGGCATTTTTGTCAAAAACTTCTGAAGACAATAACTCAAGAAGGGAACAACGGATTTTCATCATTTTTGGTATGTAGGTACCTTAGACAATGTTTTACAAGATAAGATGCTAATTATGCAAAACAGGAGTACATTTGCATAATTAATGAGAATATTCTATCATAGCAGTTTTTTCAATTATCTCTTGTTTCAGACATGCTATGATCTTGACATTATTTATGTAAAAATTGCAAAACCGCTTTATGATTAATAATGGGAATTTTATAACTGTGACATGTGTACGTTAGTCAATGATGAACATCATGCATAAATTATGTTAATGTGTTAGTCAATTGCATGAAATTTACGAAAGCTCTAAATTTTCATGGAGGTATGAGGTCGCCGAACTCTGGTTAATAATGTTTTTCCTCTCCATTATGAGTATCTAACTAAACACGTAGACGAGAAGTAGCATGCTGTACTCTTACCGAGGCTACTCTACATCTTAACTGGGACTGATCGTGTTTTTTTTCAGACACAAATTCTCCTATTGCTGTCAAGCATGTTACAACTTCCGTGGTACACTCAATTTCCACAATTCACACGACACATTCTTCAGAGTCTAAAACTACCATCACGAACTGTGCATAAGGTAAAAGTGGTCGCAATGACGACTGCACTATGGAAGTGGCCATGGAATAGTTGGATATCTTAATTTAAAAAGACTATAACGAGACATTGTAACACGGCATAGGCATGTGTTATTTCTCGTGGAAACGGAACAATATTACACGCATAATATATCACAAATCAAATTAGGCTGTGTTCCGTATGCCGTCATAAAGATATTTGACATTCTGGCGACACGGAAACTAATAAACACAGGTGGATACGAACAACTTCCCTAAAAAAAGGACCTACCGTTTGTTTGCGCAAGGGTGCTGTCCAGCTGTTCTATCACCACACAGAGGACCAGTGCGATCTTCAGAAAACTCATCTTTCAAATTGGTTAAGTCACAACCTCGCCATGCTTTGCAGCTTATGCCAAGGAAACTAAAACCGGACACAACTTGCTTTGTTTCCAATATGGCGCAGTCTCCTGAGTGGGCTGATCGGCTACCATTGGTTTTTGTTTGCACTTTGCCCTTGTTGGGGCTATAGCCATGGCGAAAGAAATTATGCGTTTACTATTTTATTGATACAGCGGCCACTCCACTTGAGAGTTTTACTCGGTGTTGTAAACGTTTGGCAGCTGAAACGTCGGAATGAATATTGTAGGAACAATGCATAATGACAGCTATTGTCTACCTTTCAAAGTGGACTACAAAACATTTTGTGATGGGATAGAGTTGCAAGATTTTAATACGCGTTCTTTTCCTGTACAGTCTACTTCAAATATATATTGTACACTTCACATGTCTAGTTGTGTTTGTCCATGTGACACGTCTGACTTGTGTAAATGAGCACAGAAGAATTGATGGCACGGTATTTACTTAAATTCTTTTGTAACTTAAGCAGCTAAGAGTACATGCAATGTACGTCATTGTCAAGGTAGCGGAGAGTCTAAGGGAACGTTAACGATGAGGAATATTCCATTTTAGTTAGACCCCATTTCTACTTGACGGCGTTCTTGTTGTGACCTAAAATTGACCAAGAGGCCGCAGAGCCCCCAGAAAACTGCTCCAGTGGAATGTCTCTGGCGACCTCAGCGCGACGAAACTTTCAAATATCAGCAACTTTTATGGGCAAACAAAGGTTTCAAAAATCACTCAATGATTTACAGACATAAAGAACGACTTTTAAACGTTTTGTGCGTTTTATTGTCTTTCTTGTCATACTTATTCTTACATAATATTCAAATTATAAAATCAAGGCTGTAAGCAAATGAATTTTGGTCACTGTAGTACAGTTTCTCAGAGTGAGTCTCAGTTCATACAGACGTTCGGCTTGCTGTTTTTTCCTGTTTTGTCATGTTACTTATAACAATAAACATCTTCAACATACCACACTTTTATTGCAAATTTTCAGACCGTAGTATATTGAAACTGTTTGATTTATTTAAAATAAGACTTCAATAATCTGAATGTACAGGCTAAGAACATGAAAACAGAATATTATGTCAAAATTTAAAAAAAAATGCATAGTTTAAAAGTTTACTGATGGGGTATAAGACAATGAAGTTCATCATTTCCTGACCCGTGTCCGTTTCTACTGACTAATTATTGCTCTAGAAAAGTACAATATTGCAGAAAATTAGCCTGTGTTTACACAATCTCTTGCTGGCTGGGGTTAATGACCCCTCCCGAGGGCGGCGGCAATAGTAGGGCCGGCGGCTAGGGGCGCGATTTTAGTCAGGCTGGCAGAAAATTACTCGCAACGTATCATGATTATCATAATAATGATACTCCTTGTTGAAGTCAAAGCCCGCCATTGTATGTATCGTAACCTTGACCCGGATGTAGTTTAACAGTTCCGAAGGCACCCAGCGTACATGTTGAACTTTGTCATGAGCTATGCGAGTCTCGTCAATGATTACCACAGAAGTGTTTACGTCTGGTTTTGATCTGTTTGGTGAACAAATGTCGCACTGAAAGGTCAATCAGGTGGCACTTCCCTGTGCCTGGATGTTGTAAACAAGGGGATAAATCATACTTAACTCAAAGTTTGCCCATTTCAGACTCTGAGTTAACTTTAATTGTAGATATTCTGTACTTGCGACAGAACTATTTTATGGATAAATCACATGATCTGTAAAGTTTGTACAGGGTTGTACAATAAAACGGACTCAATATCTAGTATCAATATGTATTGTACTAGCTATTGTCAAGATCGAGTTTATTGTCAAGATTGATTTTACCAGAGCAGGAAATTTATTTGTTTTATTTCTATTTATTTCTGTAATCTTTATCCAGGGTGGTCCAAGCTCAGTGCTCTTGCACTGCTTTTCAGTGGAGCCCTGCGTGTTACATAAAAGAAATTAAACATATTCATCACAAACATAGGCAAACATAAATAGACAACAATAGTAATGAAACTGATGCAAACAATGATACTAATCATAACAATAGATGCTGCTAGTGATGATGATATCAATACACTGAAATGATCAGTAACATGAGTTATAGCCCAAATAACCAAATTGTTTGTATAGTTTACAGTTATTTCTATCTTCGGTAGTTCTTATGCCAAGTATCGAAATGCAAAATATAAGACATCTATACAATATAGTGTTAATATTCTACATTGAGTGCATTTGTAAGAAATTACAAGTTTCCTTATCCATCTACAAGGCTCATGACTTAAAATTGAGAATCAGAATCAGCACTAAGAAAGTCAACAAAAATTTGTGCCACGATACAAAAACATGTAGTAGTGTGGCAAGGTAGATCTACGCCATGTCTAGGAATGTTCACTTTTGTACATTTCCACTTTTGACTGACTTGTTATTTGGCACCACAAGAACTCAAGCCAAAGAAATCATCCATAGATGACGTTATCGACCATCTCACACACACTAGGAACCCTATCCTTGTCATTTGACAGTGAACCTGGATCATATGTTGTGTTGTCAACACTACCCTTACCGTACAGAGGGTTTGTTTCAACATTAGGATCGAGTTTGCGTCCCTTTTGGACAGTGGCGTACTGTGGGTCATCCTGGATAGAGTCATACAGGTTGGGCTCGTCACGGACCGCGGTGTAGGGATGGGGGTCGTCCTGAACAGTAGCGTACTGATGCTGGGCACCGGTGGGTATGACGTCCTGGTAGGATGGGTCATCAGGGTTGACGTCGACACCCGGTTGTTGTTGTTTCTTCTTTTTCTTGTCAGGCTTTGCGTACAAAGCGTCTAGTTGGACACTGCTTGGTGGGAATGAGGGGTTTGTCCCACCCGATGTTGAATCTACATTTGTGCCAACGTCATCCATCCTCATCGATGCTGTAGGATTGTTTTCTTTCTTCATAGTTGACGATCTGGAAAAAGGCAGTGAATCATCAGTGATGAACCCGGGGTGACTCAGTGTTATTAACTGACTTAAATTTAGAATTAGATTTTTGCAAGAGACATAAGCATTGTTCTAGATCAGTTATATTGCAAAGTCATAAATCGAACGTTGTTTTCTTTTCCATTTTCAGAACTACTTTTTCATAATTGGTCAAGACTACGACACGAAATGTTAGATTATGACTAACTCTTACAATGAAACAATTGCAAGTATACTTCATTGTTTGCCTACAGAATAATGCGTAGATGTATATTTTGATGGCAAAATATTGTTTTCTTATAATTACCTTTTGCGTATAATGCAGAAAGCAACAACAGCACAGATGACCAGAAGAACAGCGGCTCCTCCTCCTGCTGAACCAGCGATGAGGGCTGGAGGGTAAGTGAGATACCGAGAAATTCAATCCTTGTAGATACATATAACGTTTATCATATCATAACAGAGAGAGAGACGCGCACACAGAAAGAGAGAGAGAGAGGGAGCTCCGGAGAGAGAGAGAGAAAGAAAGAAAGAAAGAGAGAGAGAGAAAGAGAGAGAGAGAGAAAGAGAGAGAGAGAGAGGAGAGAGAGAGAGAAAGAGAGAGAGAGAGAGAGAGAGAGAGAGAGAGAGAGAGAGAGAGAGAGAGAGAGAGAGAGAGAGAGAGAGAGAGAGAGAGAGAGAGAGAGAGAGAAAGAGATGAACAGACAGACAGACTGACAGCCAGAGTACACAATGCAAACTATGAACCCTGAATTAACTTGCTTCTTTTTGTGGGTACCTGTCTTATCTTCTGATGTACCACCCATTTCTGCTGTCTGTAATGTTGTCGATACAGATGTCGGTCGTGGGGTAGAATCAGATGTTTCTACTGACGATGCAGAACTCGGAACTGAATAGACGTGTGATACCGATGGGGTTAACGTTGTTGGCTGCCGTGACGTTCTGTCTGTTGTTCTGCTCGGTGGTTGTGCAGTAGTTGTAGTTGATTCAGGTGTTTCAAGTGAAAGTGTCGTCACTGCAGCTTTTGAAACATAATAAAGTCTCTTGGCTTACTAACAAAACTTTGCCGTTCCGTTATTTCACGTAACTTTAACAAAGATGTATTGTACCTCACTGCCTCTTATAGTTCTTTTCCAATGTCCACATAATGCATTTGACAGTTGACATGATTCGAAGCGACTCTTAGGCTAATTAAATCAGAAGTATCAGTAGAACGTACATGTATATGCACTTTAAACGTTATATACGTAATATGTGACATCTATACTTACAGCTTGAATTCGAAGTTCCGTATGGCTTTGTAGAATAGTCAGTGTACTGGGGAACTAAAGGTATGGATTTTTAGTCACCTACCGTAAGTTTCTAATAACTTTTTTTCATGTTACTTATTCTGTCATAATGATATTCATAAGCTCCAATGTAAATCAGCATTCTCTTATTGCCACGGAGAGCACGCAAGCGAGTTAGAGATAGACATGAAACATATGATATAGAAGTATTATAAAGTTTACATCTTTACTTTAAATTTGCAATAATATCAATATTATTTCTATAACTAAACAAACATCTAGATACATCCTGATAACTTTACCTCTGTATACAGATACCCTGACGCCTTGAAATCCGCATGACTGGCTATTGTTTCCTGGACATGGTGTACAGTCTGTAAATGGTATAAGTGCGTCGTAAAAGTTTTCTTTTCTGTTTCCGCATGTGCAACGGAATTCGTCTTCACTTTTGGCTTCGATACCCGCAAAATTATACCTTACATTTTCTGTCACACAACAGGCGATGCAATCGTTGGCGGTATCCACATGTACACCAGGTATTTGAACAGGCAAAAAAGGGTCTGTGTTTGGCTGACTGAAGTTTTGATAACACCCCACGTACTCTGGATCTGAAATACAGTAATCTTTGTAAGATCAGATAGCACATTGTGATAGGTGTCTTTTATTGTTGACGCTAAAGCCCTGTTTCTTCCATATTTCAATCTTGACTTGAATCAGAGGTATATATATATATATATATATATATATATATATATACGTATGGTTAAAGCCAATTTGGGAAGTTTGTCATATTTTTCAATTGGGTGGCTTAGTGACTATACTGTGACGAAGGAAGGGAAGTTCGAAAGTGTCTACTGGTTGTTGACACGACTGCCACAGTTGCCACAGTTCCAGTTCCTTATCGACCTCCATATCGACAGGCTCGATTCAACAATACAGGTATCCCCTCTGAGTTTCAAGACTTGTGGAAATTAAAGCATATTGGATAAAGTTACATGTACGTCAGGATTATACAAATGTAAACGTGACCTAAGGACAGGGCATCATTCACGGCCTGTAGACACGTTTTCAGCGAATGAGTGCGTTAATGCTACCGGTATACAAACAATGCGTTTTTAGAATACCAGACATTGAAAGGCATTCACAGTACACTAATGTCATGTTGCTGATTATGTAAGCCTTTATCCTAATTGAAACAAATTTGACAACAACTTTGCCCCTCCAGTGTTCAGTCGACACATTAAGACAAACCACCAAACTTCCGGGAACTTACCTGTTATATTGTAGGCGTCGGTACAGTCAGATAAGGTAACAGTCTTCCACGGGTAGAAGGTCACCAGCGCTGCAAGTAACAATCCTTCTACTTTCAACATAATTGAAGTTGAAATCTTTAGTAGAACACTGAAGTAGTTGTTTGGCTATCAAATTTCTATTGAATGTGGATAAGACAACAGGGAGAAGGTTACAGAAGTAAGAATGCTTTCACCGAAAGTTCACTTCCTGCTGTAGGTGAACCTACTAGATCAGAGTTCATGTTTGTACAGTTCATCGCGCATGAAATGAGGGGACTGTAAGATGTGTAGCGGGGAAGGGGTGCAGAGTCCCTCCTGCATGTTATTGGTTTATCACGGTTGCCAAAATGAACCCTGGGTCATGTTTTGGGTATCTGTGCAGGCGCACATGGGACAGTGCTTTTATTCTTTATCAACGTAGTGCAATTTATACAAACCAGATAGACAATACAATCGAAAGATACATATAAGTTAGTTAAGGAATGTAATTCACTACATTGACCTCATGAGACAATAACAAAATGAAAGGTTCAATGTTTGCCCGTTTTTATATTCAATACCACTTTGTGGATTATGTGCACATGATAATATCTAGTATAACAGTTTGCAGTTAAATTCTGCTAACTTAGTGTCTTAACATGTCTGAGTGCGTAATAACCTCCAGATTATGTTTACCATATAAGGTCCCTGGGTTTCGGTTGCAAATTTAGATTGCCATTTTTATAGTTGTTTGGGTCATATATATGCATTATGTTCCTGTATAAGTGTATTCTAAAACAATTTGCAGATGTTCCTGGTTTTGTTGTGATTTGTTTTTGTTTTACCACCACAAATTTTAGGGGTAATGATGCCATGTTTGATAAGGTATATCACAAAGTATTCAACAATCTCTGCAGTGACATAGCATTATGATACATGTCTATATATACATGTACAGCGGTATTTTGACTCAAAACGACAACAAGCGCAAGATGGATTTCATAAATGACAGTCCCTAACCCCGTATATGATCTCGGCAATGTAAATCCATAGCAGTGTCTGGGACATATGATGATTTGAAATATTTGCTGATTTACCATTCTTATTTAGAAATGTTGAATCTTGTTATTTTCATACATTCTTGCCGCACTTTACCGTTCATAGTAACGCATACGTAAGCCCATTCTAATTATTCATAGATGATGTCATCGACCATTTTAAACATGTCGGACTCCTTATTTTCTTGATTTCCCTCGCCACCGCCACCCATGTAACAAGTTATATCGGATTTACATCCACATCGGCTTAAGTATATAGCTCATGACTTGCATATTTAGGTACATTTTCAACTTGTCAGATTATGTACTATGGACAGCAAAATGATTTGTGACATTATACAAAAACGTGTAGCAGTATAGCAACATATAGCATGTCCCTAAGACTCACTCGTGTACGTTTGCATGTTTGTGTACGTTTGCATGTTTGCATGATGAAATTTCCGGCTTGTTATTCGGCTCTCTAAGAACTTAGACTAAGGCAATTATTCATAGATGACATTTTCAACCATCTCACACACACTAGGAACTCTATCCTTGTCATTAGACAGTGGGCCCGGATCACATGCTGTGTTGTCAATACTACCCTTCCCGTACAGAGGGTTTGTTACTACATTAGGGTCGTTTTTGCGACCCTTTTGCACAGTAGCGTATTGTTCGTCATCCTGGACAGAACCATAAATATTTGGCTCGTCACGGACCGCGGTGTAGAGATGGGGGTCGTCTTGAACAGTGGCGTGCTGATGCTGGGCTCCTGTGGGTATGACGTCCTGGTATGATGGATCATCGGGATTGAGCTTGTGTTGTTGTGGGTGTTCACGTTTTATCTTCTTCTTGTCAGGCTTGGTATATAGTTGGTCGACGTTGGTGTTCGTGTTTCCTGAAAACGTTTGGTTGGCTGTTCCTTCCATGATAGTGGAATTAAGATGACCGTCCATAACAGAAAGACGGACCGATTCCTCTTGTTTTCCTCTGGCCTTGGACCTTTGAAACAGATGAACAAAGTTCAGGGGGTTGAACCACGCCAGAATACGACAGAAATACTGACAAAAATGGCCGCGATAAAAACACCCTCTGCTAAGAATCGTATATGATATTATAGAAAGAAATGACGATTGTTTGCTGTCAAAGATATCTGTGATATTGAAAGTAACATCATACCTCCGTCTGATGATGACAAAGGTGATTGTTCCAACCAGGACAAGTAGAACCGTAGCCCCTACCGTTGTAGCCGCGATAATCACTACTAAATAAAGATTATGTAGATTAAAATGAACAACTTCCAGCATAAAAAATAATCTCATTTATGACAGAGACGCTAAATTTTACTGTTGATTCCAAATAATGACTTTGCTAGTGTTGATTGTATATTCTAAGATGTCATAGGCATCTTTATTTTTCATGTTAAACACTTTGATGCAATAGAAGAACTAACAGGAAAACTGACTTTTAGTGCTACCATCCAGAGTTTCTCCTCTCGTGATAAAACCTCAGCGGAAATATGCATCTTTTGAAATCGCATTGTTTATATATCGCAGAACTGTGTCGAGCTATAGTTTATCGAAATTTATTAACTTCAATCAATGACATTGATATCTACTAAAATATCATACAGTAACATGTTCAATTATAACAAATATTATCATAGCCAGGCGACATTAATCAACCAGAAGGCCCCATTTCGTATTGTATATGACTCTGTAACACATAGAAATTCTCCAAACACCGGTTTTTATTTCATTTAACACCGGGTCCAGTCAGAAGAATTCACAGAGAATTGACCAATCAGAATAAAACCCAGGGAGGAATGATCACACTCGGCAGGGAGGAATCAATGCAATACAGTTTTTCAAAAGAGATGACTTACCAAGGGTGCAATGTTATGGATATTTTCTGTAAAAGTCTATTACTATATACCCACCAGTATCGAATTGTAGTGACGCTTCTCCTTCTGTTTGATTATGGGATCCAGTGGTAATACTGATCTGTGTAGATTTGGACCCGAAGGCTAGAGACACTGGCGTTGATGACACAGCTGGCAATTCTAGAGTGCCAGTGAATGATATCTAATCAGTCTCGTTCTCAAATAGTATCTGAAAAGCCTTGTTGTATATAATACATCTTCTATGGGTTTAATATTCAGTCTTATAGAACAGTTAAATTAAATGGCGTTACTACATCCTTCAGCAAACCATCCACAGCAAATATTGTTCTAATTATCATGGAAGCTCATCTGTGTTGGTAATAATCTTTCTTAGGTTCGCATAGAAAGCTTAGCATTTTACTAAGATTTTGCTTTACCTGTCATTGACTGTGTTGACGGACTTGTAGACTGAACTGCCGTTTGTGCCTCATACGTTGTTGCCACTGTTTGGCCTAGAAATATGGGCGTAACAATGTTGCGGGAAGACATAAGAAGGCCTCTTAGCTAATGATTATGATAAATGACGTTAATTGTTCAAGAAATTACCCGGAGCTGAAACGCTAGATTTACATTCAAAATAAATTCAGCATTTAGATTTTCATGCATTATTTCCCGCCAAAGTAGTTGATACATATACCGGATGCGGTGGTGTCATGTATGGTTGATGATCCCAAATGTAGAGATGGGCATCCTGTCACTCCTGGTTGTGCTGTCAAAATAGTGATGATATATTTGCAGTCGATTCAAATATGATATGATTAAATTTGACAGTAAGCTGATATATTATTTTATACCCAGACAGAGATGGATTTCGTCTGTTTTGGTTATTCTTACCCATTACCTGCAAGATAATGTCAATAGCATACCTGTTCGCTAGTTTACTGTGAACACTGGGTAGATATCAGAGATGAACTCAGGGCTGCAAATGTCAGTATAACGGAAAAGACTTACCTGCTGTTCCTGTATCATTATCACATCTGATCACCGTTTCGCTAACTTGTACGCACACCAGGTCATTAGGACATCGTAAAGTTGAAGGTGGCCCGGCGCCAATGCAGGTCAGAAAGCTTTGTCTGTCCAAAGGGTCACAGTAACGGTCACCATCCGAGCTACATGTGATCGCTAAGATAACAAATACGAGAGAACGATACTGTTAGGATTCTAATTTGCCCAGAGTTTTCAACCGTACATTTTGTTTTCATCCGTACATTTACATTGATAATAGTCTTGTCTAATCGACCTGTTTTTCATCATACATCTATCGTATCTTTTCTAATTCTCTTTATATCGTTATCCACGTAGACTAAAAGCTACATTTACATAATGTAGCAACGCTAATTTGCGACAAGAATGCATGATTGATTAAAGGTTCTTGGCTCTAACATTTGGGGCAATTCCAGTTTCTGTAACCAAGTCGTACTTTTTTAAAGCCTATTAATGGTATAGATAGATGGAATACGAATATCAACCTTTAATCTTGATTTTATTAACATGTGCCATGTCCATATGTACATGACACGTGACAAATAATTTGTGTAATTTGCTATACACTTCGGCTACTGAACAATCTGTACTGAATCTGAACACTCACCACAAGAGTCCGCAAGGCATTTGGTGACAACATGTATGCAGAGACTAAAAAACAATCCATTCCTTGTGGATCCTCTAACGCTGACGTTCATGTTTAGACCCAGGTCTAACTTACTGCACCAAGAGTGAGGACTTCCTCATTGCTGCATATAAGGACGTTATATAACGTCCTTGCTGCATACTTGTCGATAAACATGCTAAAGGTCAACCACCTGGCAGTGGGGAAACGATGAACTCTGAACTCAAGGGGTCTAGATCTGGCTGACCGGACACGAATTGATAGCCGATGAACACTGGATATGTAAAACAACAGCATTGCGTCCATTTTCAACACAGGTCTTACATGTAATACTTGAACATGGCACATCAAGTACTGCAGAAAGTTGACAAGGTAAAGAACTCATTGTCTATGCTACAGGGCCTGGTACGTTTGTTATATACTGTCCCTGTCATGTATAGCTTTTCGTTCGAAGCGTTCTGTTTGACTTTGCTTGTGTGGACGAAAGGTCGATCCAATGCACGGTCTTTCATTCACGTTTTGATAGGCTGTTACATGTATGATGTTGATGACATGTATATCTGGACACGCATTTGAGTGACTATAGAAGCCGCTGGTGGTTTGAGAAATCGATGTAGCCATGAAATAATTCGACACCAAGTTTATTCACGGTTTGTCTTAAGTGTAATAATGCTGATGCACCAGAGAAAGCGTTGACCTTGAACATGAACACTAAGCTTTTCATTCATACTTCTGAATCAAAGGATTGCAGTATATTGTAAAAATAGCATGTAATTGTTTTTTTCCAATCAATATGCAAAATACATTCTACAAATGTTTAAATGTATAGAATTAATTCACAAATGATTAGCATATCTGCCTGGCTATCCAAGATAATAGGGATATATTTTCTCCAAAACTTGTTATCGCTTATAATCACGTGATGATGTCATACATTTATTGCTGCATGCTACACTCGATAAGAACAGTAGATAATTTAAGGTTCTTTAAATTGACCAATACATGTAAGCTTACAGACAAAGCTCTAGAAAGCTTTTTTAACACTGTTCATGATACAAGATAGATGTACACATTTCCACAATCACGTCGATACAAACAGTTTTTTCTTGACGAAGTGAATCTATTCATAAATGACATTATCAACCATTTCCATCACGCCTGATATTTCTTGCTCCGGTGAAACTCCTGTCTCCCCACCCATGTATATCGGATTTACATCCACATTGGGCCTGTATTTCGGACCTTTGTTGACAACAGCGTACTGAGGATCACTCTGAATAGAGTCATACGGGTTGGAGTCCCGTTGAGCCAAGGAGTTGGGAGGGCGGTCGTCGTTGACCGTTGCGTACTGGTGCTGAGCGCCAGTGGGGATGACGTCCTGGTACGAGGGGTCATCTGGACTGGACATCTTCTTCTGTTTCCTTTTCTTGTCAGGTTTGGCGTACAGGGCGTCAATGTTGGAGAGGTTCGGTGGAACCGTAGGGTTACTGTAGGGGGCTGACGATGGTTGAGAAGTGTGGCGATTCACATTTTGTAATGCGTGGAAAGTACTTGGTTTGTCACCACGTCTCATCGCAGATTTTCTGAGAAGAAAAGCAAAGTAGCTTCACTCCAACAACCAAATAATTTCAGCGTGATACACGAACCACCAAACTTGAAGAGTTCATCTGAGCCAACGCAGGTATGATGTCATGTTAGCTGAAACCACCGGAGTCGAGTCAATACATATAGATACTTGAATCAGCCAATCAGATTCTAAATTGGAAAATTGTTCCGTGGTCTACGTAACAGCCCAGCATGTAGCTGCGGGTGCCGGTGTCACAGCGATCTCGCCCCCCCCGTGATCTCGCCCCCCCCCCGGGGGCGAAATCACTAGCGATCTCGCCCTCCCCTATCTCGCCCCCCTTTAGCGATTTCGCCCCCCCCAAAGGGTTTACATGAAATTTTAGAAGTTCATTGGTATAAATCACCAAATACAGTTTCCGAATGATATAAGTACACGAGTTTGAAACATAACTCTTTCCCTAGTATTCATAGCCAGTATATTACCAGGGTAGCGCACCCCATATGTTACAAACAAGCTGGTCTTAATACCCCCTCCCGATAGAAACTTGTTATGGTTCTGGAGGGGGGGGGGGGGAAAACCTCAAAAGGGGGGGGAAAAACCGGGGGGGGGGGGTCGAGATCGCTGGGGGGGGGCGAGAACGCTGTTACACCGGTCCGAAACAGTCGCCCACTACATACTTCACTGCCCTAATTAAAGCAAGCAAAGGTTATTACTTCTCGGCAAACTTTTGCAACTGAAGCTTTTTAGTTCTCTGTAAAATTTGACCTTTTCTCACTGGGGGATCGGACATGCGCGCATTCCAACTTTTGTCATACACATTTAATTTCCATTTGTTATCAGTATTGTTTACATAGTCTTCATTTTGCATTTTGCTTAGTCTGGTTATGTTTATATTTTTTGTATATTTGTATAGTGATGACGTTAACATAAGTAGATGACTTGCGTGCGCCACCACTACGTCAGTCATGTTGTCAAAGTCAATGAAAATAAAAATAATGGAAACTAATGTAAGCCCACCTTCTCCAAAGGCAAACACCAACCACAGACCCAGCAATCAACACGGCAGCACCACCAGCGGACGCTCCAGCTATAATTGCTACTGAGCAAAGTAAAAGAAGACGGAATTTTTTTTTCATCATGAACATGATGTTAATCCATAAAGCGATATTGTTTGCTGATGGGCACGCGTAATAGCATGTTTGAATCGTATGATGGTCATTATACCTGAAATTTGGCATAGGGGTGCCATTCACATGTGCACACATGGGTACAATAACAATTTTGGCATACAGCACAACAAAATGCTTAATTTTGCGATTTTCTGGCCATTTTTTTTTTTTACAAAAATAGGACATTTTTGGCCCCTGTACCCTCTTTTTACAACCAAATGACCTGCAATTTGGTAAAGGGATGCTCTAGATATTTATACAAATGACCCATGTATAACATTTGGTATGAACCACTTAAAAATGATATATTTGAGGATTTTTCGGGGTCATTTTCCAATGGCCAAAAGGGTCAACGAACTCAAGGTCAACCGTCTCAAGGTCGTTTACCCCCACCTCAAGACTGCACGTGCACGGCTAAAGTGTGATTAATAGAAGTGATTTGTAAGACGAGTTCCTTTTTTTGCACATGGGTGATTTTGGAACAGTCTATTGTTGCATGAGGAGGGAGATGGCTGAAATATGCTGCATTTGCTCTCAAGCAAATGTCGGCATTTCCAGATTAAAATCAGCTTTTTTCTTTGATAAACGATTTCACGTACCTGTGGAAATTTGGGGCCTTGCACTATCTGTTTTAAGTGTGGTCTTTGTTTCTTCCGGGTTTGTCGTGTAGCTCCATGAATTTGCAGTTACTGTAAGATGAATCTAAAACTTAGATGTTTTTTGAACATGAACACGATATAGTCCATATAGCGTTCAAGTTGTATGCTACTGGAAACACGTGTTAGTATGTTTAAATTTGATGATGGTTATTCGAGTGCTTTCCTTTACCAAACGATGTCACGTACCTGTAGAACTTTGGGGCCTTGCACTATCCATTTCAAGTGTGGTCTTCGCTTCTTCCGATTTTGTCGTGTAGCTCCAAGAATTAACAGATGAATCTAAAATTTATATATTATCTTAACATAAACATGAACACGATACAGTCCATATAGCGTTCTTGTATGCTACCGGGAACACGTGATAGTATGTTTGAATTTGACAATGGTTATTCAAATTAAGTGTTTTACTTTACTAAACAATGTCACGTCCTGTGGTACTTTGTGGCCTTGCACTATCCATTTTAATTTTGGTCTTTGCTTCTTCCGGTTTTGTCGCGTAGCTCCACGAATTTGCAGTTGCTGTAAAATGAATCTAGAATTTAAATTTTTAAAGTACTTAATGTTTTATCTTACACAACTATTTAAATGAACTTTTCAGATAATTTTTTCATCATTTGATGATGATGGCGGAAAATAAATGGTTTTCTGTTTTTATTTACAAACGTCTACCTAGATCGTGAACAGATGGATAACAAGAGACTTACACGTCCCAACACGCGTTGTTGTCTGAGGCATGATATCGGAAACGTCAACTGCAAAAACAAGTCCCCACAGGGATAAGGCAACTACACGAGCTATAAGTTATTTATGTATAAAGTATCACGACACCAAAATCACTTATCAAAGATATATGCAGACAGAGTATAAATATTTAGGTGACGCTGTGTACTGGAATGTTTCTGCATGTATATGCACATAGTCTGGAATCATGTGCCAGTTATTCGGATAGTTGCTTTTTAGGAACCTTACAGTGACACGAAACTACAAATATGATGGTGTCCTTTCGAAAGTATAGTTTGCCGGAAGTGAAACTCGTATGATGACTCACCTTGATAGACAAGAAGGTTGTATGAGTTACCACAGGCAAGTTGTACGTTGTTAGCGCACGTCCCATCGCAAAACAATTTACCATCGACAGAGTCTGTTTGATTTACTCCACGTAAAGCCGAGTCACAGAAACAGAAGCCTGGGTGCCTGAGACCGACGTAGACGTAACTTGTGTTGATACTTTGGCACGAATTGATGCACGTGGGAGGTGTAAGACACGATCCGGAGCTGCTAAATGTGCAGTCATGATTGATTTGGACGTTGAGCACATCTTCATGGTGTGTTTGGCCGTGTTCAAAACAACCTACGTATGAAACTCCTGTGAAAAAGATAACACAAGTTGCACTATACAGCCTTGGAGTAATACTGTAAACTATACCTAACAGACGCAAAGACATTTTTCATGTTTTCAGAAGCCAACAAACTGCTTGGAGACAGTTATTAACTGGCTCTGCTGCCATGTCTATTTGTGTCTGTCACCTTTGACTCTGATCAGACTACGGCGTGATACCTACACATGAAAATTATAACTTTTTTTACCTTCCGCAGTGTACAGACCATCCGGAGGATCAGCCGCCGACAAGCCAGCAGACAGAACTCCTAAAGCTAAAACCAAAGTCTCCATGAGATAATGATCTACTGACATTCTCATGTATGCAACTAACTCCGGATTTTTTCACTGCAAAATGTTCACTCGAAAAGAAACAGTTACTTCCTCATGAAGGCTGAGGTCATGCACCGTGCGCGGTCAAAGGTAAACTATTTCTGGTTACTTGGTTCTTTGTTTTGGTTGAAAGAGAGAGGGGAGTATCACTGAATAGGCGTGTGTGGTTTGGAATGTGATGGCTTGTTTGGAAGTTGATTACAAATCATGGGATAGAGAGATGTGAACCTACAACTTTAAAATATATATTGAAATCAATTGTGAGTAATCATAGCTCACATAGCGTTATATCGAGGTACATGTGTCTACCGACTTTGCCAGTTGTCTTATCGTTTAAACAACATTATAGCATGCGCAGAACTCTTAACTTGTCCAGACCATGTTCATGGCGTTACTGACACTTTATTTATTTTATCTACTTGTACATAGTATACCTTATGCTACTGAATGTTTAATGCGATAGGGATATGCATCGGTGTGTGGGTGTCTAGTTTACAGAGATAGAGGGTCTCATATGAAATAGTCGAACTTTAATTAATTTCACTTGTTCATGTATAATTCGAATTCATGTCATGGTATGTCACCGAAACGTTTAGGTTGGCCTTTATCAAAAGTTACCTCAGTGTATTTACCTTTCAGCTGGCGGGGCTACTGTGTGTTTGCACAGTACGTCTCAAGCTGCAAACAAATACATGCATAGTTGATTCCATAACACGGGTGAGCATAGTTGTGTTCGAAGGCATTTGCAAGAGGTTTTAATTACCTCGGATGAAGTATGGCAAATATATGATTATCTCTAGATAGATCTGTTCACCATGATTTATTGTTAGAACATGAGGCGAAAATAGGAATTTCCACAAAATAGGGGTTCGAAATGAAACGTAACTTTATTGTTCCATCTCAGTTTGGATAATAAGAAATAAAAGCGACTTTAAGTCTGGTCACATGTAATTGAATTAGTTACTGATACATTCTATTCCGTATGTGTTATGCTCTGGTACAATTAAAACACATTTTATAGTTACACAATTACTTACATGTAACGCCACAAAATGTGAAAGCAGGTATTGTGGTAGATAAATGCATTTTACGGTTATCTCTAAGCACATGTTGGTTACATACATATGCATTTATATGTTCCTGTTGTATCCTGTCCTGATACTTGGAGGGACACGGTTGTTACATATTCACATAAGTCCTGTCTTGATTGTGACCAACATTGTAGCCAACATTCATGTACTGTCCACCCCTCCCTTCCCTGTTCCGCCTGGGAACAACAGTGTCTTCATACACTACGGAATCTCGACCAACGCCAATTTCCGATGCATTGACATAACGGTGGTTTGGTGGTTGGTTTACATAATTTGAATCATCATTGGAAAGAGCATTATCACGATTATCAAGACATATATAGTCATGATCGTCTATAGGTACTCCTGGCTCCAGGTACACGTCTGAGGAGTCACATGGGGGAGTTGGGATGGGGTGGTTCCTGTTAGAGACCTCCTGATTGGTCCGTGCACGCTGTTCGTCGTCCAGGAATTGGCCATTGACATAATGTGCTCTCTCAGTACCGGTACCAGTATCCCCTGTTGTTCTCCTGCTTTGAAAGAGAAGACATTAATTTTCTGTTATTTTGTTGTTAGCTATAGTGAGTGTATTTTCTCGTATTCTAACGTTACGTGTCCTGTATCATTTAATCCGTTGACAAACATCAATTTGCAGAACTTTTCAGTTGAAAATGCCTCAATGACGATAGGTTACGATAGGTTGCGATAGCTTACGTTACGTTACATCAAATAAATAGAAGTAAATGAGATTGAGAAAGTCAAGTTTTATCACTTCAGATTGAAAGGTTTGATTGAATAAGTAGTAATCTTGTCCACTGAACTCACTTTCGCCTCATATAGACATATACACCAGACAAGACAATAACCACCAGAGCAGTGGCCCCTACGGTCACTCCGGCTATAAGTCCTGAGAAACGGAATGATAAAAAGTCGATAACGATGCCAAATAGTACTTAATGTTAAGAACTACATAACTTACTATGCAGGCAGCACCAGTCCAGGGAAACACTCTACAATCTTGAATGCATCTCATTCAGTTTTTTACACCCAGTGGTAGATTGTTTATCTAGTATGATATTATGGGTTTTTGTGTGGGATTGTGTGACGTCACAAATACATACCAGTGTTAACTGGTGGTAAATTTTTAATATCCCCTTTGTCAGTTGTGGTCGGCACAGTTTCTGGTCTTGTCGTGTACCCTGTGACGGGGCCAGTATCTGTGAAAAAAACACACACATGACAGCTCTGTGTAAACTTTTCGGTAAAATTAATTTCATCACATTATTTCCCAGTATTTGAGTGCCATTATGAGAGGATTTTACGATTTGACAGTTATTAATTATTAATGACTCATTGCGTAGGGACGTACACGTGATCATGACTGGACTTGTCGGCGGAGGAATGTTTGACCCTGAAACAATATACATATAATTCAGATTTGTGAGAGTTAATGAGCACTGCTTGTTATCATACCAGTGTATTAGGATTACAGCAATACTTGCGTCGACCCAACTTCAAGTGTAATAACCATACATTTATTGGAACTGTATTTATTGACAAGTTCATTGTATTCAAGCTCATTGTTTCAAGTTCATTGTATTCAAGTTCAATCACAAGTGAACACAAAAGTACATTGTATGTATAGTTGATTTACAGAACTTTAAGAATGCCTTGCAAGGACGTTATATTACCAGCCGAGGGAACTAATCTACTAACCAGAACTTACATCGATAGACGAGCATGTTGTGTGAAGTACTACAAGAAAGTTGTGAATCACCAGCACACCATCCGTTGCAGTGAGGGCCATCGACGGAATCTGTTTCATTCACTCCACGTAACACCGAGTCACAGAAGCACAGTCCTGGGAACTTCAGACCGATGTAGATAAAGCTTGTGTTGGTGTTTTGGCACGAATTGACGCATGTGGGTGGTGTTAGGCATGATTCGGGGTGGTTAATAGTGCAGCCAGTATTGATTTGGACGTTGAGGACTTCTTCATGGTGTGGCTGGCCGTGTTCAAAACAACCGACATATGAAATTCCTGTAGGAAATATCCGTCATTAGTTAAATCATTGGAGTATTGGAGTTATACTGTAAACTATACCTTTACGGTGCATACTACGCATATTCCTATAATCTCCAGGGACAGGTCACAGCACAGAAATTAGCTGTGAACATCCGAACGAGGGTGAGGTTAGCTTGTCTCAACGGTGAACCTTGAACCTTGAAGTTCATATATCTAGGTCTACCGGAAGGTAAGCTGATCTAAGATGCCAACAGAAAGTTTCAATAATAGTGTTCTATTACTGTGTCCCCTAATGTACTTCTACTATATGAGGATGAATGCTTATGTTAAAAATGTGTTAATAGACTCTTTTCACAACCCATCAAACTGCTTGGAGACAGTTGTAAGTGGCTCTGCTGTCAAGTCTATTTTTCTCTGTTACTCTTTTGTCTGATCAGACTGTGGCCTCATACCTACTCATGAAAACAAGTTGAACTTTTACCTTCCGCAGAGTAAAGACCATACGGAGGATCAGCCACCGACAATCCTGCAGACAGAACTACTAACACTACTTGTAGGACCAACGTCTCCATGAGAAAAAGATCTATAGGCCTTCTGAACAGGAAAATATTACACCCGGAAAGAAATTTACTTCCTCACGAAAGCTGAAGTCAAGCGCCATGCGTGGTCAAAGGTACAATTCATTTGGTGACTTGGCACTTTGCGTTGGGTAAAACTAAAAGCGAAAGGGGGAGGGGGGCCCACTGAATAGACGTGTGTTTTGGAATGCGGGAGCGTATTTGTAATTTGCTTGAACAAACTCTGCGGATGAGTGATGTGGCGTTTGATTAAAACCGATCAATATGTAATCGTAGCTCACGTATACCACTTTAACAGTTGACATGCAGTTGTCATTAGGACAAAAAAGCACAACCCCAACTTATTTAATCTTTTACTTATTAAAGTCCGGTCTAATATATTATTTGCAATATTTGTATAAGTGGAGGCGCTAAAATAAGTTACACAACTTGAGTCCGCCATCACTTTGTCTTCGTACCTTTATTTGTATTATTTCATGTATTTTTTCCATAGAATAAACCAAATTGTACAGACCGTGTTTGTAGCGTTACTGACATGATGTCTGCTGATGAAGGTTTAAGGGGATATAGACATACATCGGGCATGGGTCTCTAGTTTATAGAGAGATCCGGGTCTCACATGAAACATGATTCTAGTTGCAAATATTCATAGCTGACTTTATAACACGCCTGCACATGCGTCATAAACCGTACGCTTGTACTCGGCGGTATTTGTGAGAAGAGGAATTTGGTTCACTCATTAGCTAAGATTTTAACTAGCTGATATGGAATATGGCAAGTATATCATTTAAAGATGGCATAACCATTTTTAGATAGATCTGTCACCATCAATTAACGTTACGAGTATACACATTAGAACAGGTGGCGAAAAGAGGATCTCACACAAAAGGAAGGTTGCGTAATAAAACGTTTATTGTTCCTTCTCAGCTTAGAAAACAAAACAAAGGAACTATGTCTGGAGGTATGTAATTGAACTAATCTCTGCTATTGATGTATTCTAACCCTTGTCATGTTTCAGGCAATTATGACATATTTCAAATTATTACAATTTCTTGTATATAATGTTAGAAAATGTGAAAGCAACTAGCAGACTTACATGTATATGTATTGTAGATAAGAAGATACAAGATGTCATAACTTGTTATCTCTCAGCTCATGTTGGAGATGTGCATATGTATGTTCTTGTTGTAGACTGTCACAGGCACACGAACGGCTACCGATGTTACACATTCACGTAAATGTCCTCGTCATTGTGGCTGTAGCCAACGTTCATGTACTGTTCATCCCCCTCTTCCCTGTTCCGTCTGGGAACAATGACGTCTTCATACATTTGGGAAACTCGATCATAGCCAGTTTCCGACGCATTGGCATAATAACATTCGTCAGGTGGTTGATTTACACAATCTGCATCATTACTGGACAGAGCATTATCAGTTTCCGATGTATTGACGTGATAACCTTGGATCATTGACTGGTTTACGTAATCTTCAGATTCATCATTGTACGTCGGTGGAGTGGGCCTATCTGACACATTGGTTACAGGGGGAACATTATCACGATTATCAAGACATGCATATACGCGATCGTCTACAGGTACTCCTGGCTCCAGGTAAATGTCTGAGTCACATGAGGGAGGAGATGGGGTGGGGCGGCGCCTCTCACCAGTTACTGAACGCTGTGTTTTCTCGTTATCCGTTCTTTTATCACTAGGAACAATAACGTCTTCATACATTAGGGAATCTCCATCAACATCACTTGAAGATGCATTTTGGTTGGGTGGTTGGGTGGCGTAATCTAGATCATCATTGGACAGGGCATTATCACGACTATCAAGACAGAAGTATTCATGATCGTTTAGAGATACTCCTGGCTCTAGGTACACGTCTGAGGAGTCACATGGGGGAGTTGGGATGGGGCGGCCCCTCTCATTAGGAGTGTCCTGATAGGTCCGTGAACGCTGATGATCATCTGGGATATGATCATCGACGTACTGTGCTCTCTCGGTAGCCGTGCTTTTAAAGGAAAAAAAGAAGATTTCTGTGATTTTGTTGCGAGTGAGTCTAACGTTACGTGTCTGTCTTGAATTAAAAAAGACATAATCATTTTGTAGTTTTGAATTACTTAACAAAAAGATATATAATTAAAATGCATAGTCAATTTGTATCAATTTCAAAGTTTCTAAATGTTTATATTGACGTTAAAAAGGTTGATAAGGAAGTAAAGTTTTATCAATTCGGATTGTATCAATGGCTGGAATAAGTACTGTGTTCCATTAAACTCACTTTCGACGCACACAGACGTAGACAACAGCCACAGCAATGCCCAAGAAAACGGTTGCTCCTACGGTCAGTCCGACCACAAGTCCTGAGAAGAGACAGGAGTAAAATGATGGTGTCAGATTGACAAGTCTACTTTTCTAGAAGTAACGAAGTTCCGTCAGGAACAGTATTAGGCAACAATTTACAATCTAAACTTTATCTCGTCCAGTTTTACACCGAGTGGTAGAGTGTTGGCTTTGGTATTTTATGAGCGCTTACACAGGATTTTATGATGTTACATACCAGTGTTAGTGCCTGGCTGTTTATTATCCTTCCTGTACATTGTGGTCAGTTCAGGCTCCGGCGTCGTTGTGAAGCTTGCGGCAGTGCCAGTGGAGGTGTCTGTGAAAAAACGTACCGACAAGAAAGCTCTGTGATGAAGGTCTAGGCCGTCGAACGTTTTGTTTGTTAGGCCATGTTGATTTGATTATATGGATGACATCTCCTTGGAATCCAAAAACTGATGCGAGCGTGGGAATAAAAACGTTTGAGCAAAAAAAAGCCTTCGTTATGAAATCTAAGTGGCCAGGAAGGTTGAACAAATGACTGAACACACAGAATATAAAATTTAGTATAACGAATTCAATAGATTCTTCATTTTTTGTTCTTTCATATCTTTGACCTCGTAATGTTCTATGACATTAGTATACGTTTTCTGATATGTTTTTGTAATCCACGGCATATATTTGCTTACTTTGCGGCTGAGTATTGTTGGAAACTTTTTTTTTAGTTTTGGTAATGCCCAAACATTGATGCGCGCGTGAATACCATCCATATAATCAAATCAACATCGCCTTAGATACTGGTCAGCAAATAGATTATTAGGTCGTTACATACTTTCCCGTTATTCGAGTGCCTTTTACACACTTTGAGAGGATTTTACGATTTAACGGCATCTGTTCAAGTACTGATTAAGGACTCATGGAGACTTACATGTGATCGTGACTGGACTTGTTGTCGGTGGGGAACTTGTTGTCGGTGGGATACTTGTTGTCAGCGGGGGAATAATGTGGGACCCTGAAACAATAATTCACATTTTTAAAGAAACATACGTTAATGAACACCTCTTGTTACAATAAATGAGTACGCGCAAGGATTGCACCAAAAATACAAAGCAATAGTGTGGGCACTATAGATACATTAGAATACTCATTGTATACCAGTTAAATTACAAGTGGAAACAACAACAGTACATATAATAGGGTCACCGAGAAATGTTAAATGTGACGTGTGGAGGTATACTTGATTTACAGAACTTAAGAATTTCTTAGAATGAGCTCGAGGACGGTACCAACGAACTACTGCTAGCCAGAACTTACATTGATAGACGAGCATATGGTCTAAGGCACCACAGGCAAGGTTTCTGTTATCAGGACACCTTCCATCGCATTGAAGGCCATCGACGGAATCCGTTTGACTCACTCCACGTAACGCCGAGTCACAGAAGCACAGTCCTGGGATCTTGAGACCGACGTAGACATAGCTTGTGTCGGTGTTTCGACAGGCATCGATGCACGTGGGAGGTGTTGAACACGAAGTGCAGTCGGTGCTAATACTGACGTTGAGCACTTGTGCATGGCCGTGGTGGAAACAACCAACATAGGTAACTCCTGTCAAACAATTAACATGAACAAAACCGTAGGCTGGCAGTGACCTGACACGCGTTTAAACACCGTACACAACAGTCTGAAGAACATTACAGTTTAGACTCAATATAATGTTTTATAACCACAATACCGAACTTAAGAATAATAATAATGAATATTAATTAATTAAGATTTATTAAGAATGCATATGTAACAGACACATGATAACCTTACGGTGTGACCTTCATGTGGAAACCTTACCCTGTTGAATAGCACTCTTTCCACCCAGATCATCTTAGGTTCTTTCTGTTAAAGAACTAGACCGAGCTATAAGATTACATTCAAAACACGTTTTCGCTGGCAGTCATAAAACGGACAATCTTGTCTCATAACATCTGGCTTTAGATATAAATTTGGATACTAGTATGGCCTCTGACTTTTGCTTCATTTCTGTTTCCTTCTGTAAGTTTTCTTAGACAATCTTACGACAAAGAGTTATGCATATAAACGTGAGACGATACCTTCCGCGATGTAGACACCTTGTGGAGGATTAGCCGCCGACAAGCCTGCACACAGAAATCCCCCAAATAAGAGCAACTTCTCCATGACGTGAAATGTTCTAGGGTATGAAAGGAGGGATGTTCTCCCTGCACGTCTTCTAATACTCTGAACAAAACGTTACTTCCTTATGATGATTGTGGTCATATATTACATGTACAACAAATGAGTTCATAGGTTAAGTTCTCTACTTGGCTCTTTCGTTGGTATAAGACAGACGGAAGAGAGTCGCTGAGTTGCCTTGCTTGGTTTGAGCATTCTAAGGCTAAAGACAGAGGTTTTGACCTGGGGTTAGAGGTCGGGAGGGAAGAGAGGTCTGGAAAATATTGAGCGCTGGGGCTGCAGCGTGAACACCATATACTGCATCTAACACTCTATATCCATGTGTAAAGCTTATGTTGCTAAGAGTTTATAGACAAAATACTCCATACTCAGCACTTCAGTGGACAATATCCAACATAGCGTACCGTTATATAACGTTACAGCGTCTACATATAGTCGCACACTTTATTGCTATTTGCCCGGCCCAGACAATGAACGAATCAAACCATTATCTTAGTACATGTTTAGAATAAAGTTTTTATGGTTCGAAGTGAGAATAAGTTGTTTTCTGTCTTTTAAGGGTAAAGGGGAAAAGAAGCATACATTTGATTCCCTTTCAAGTGGGAAGTGTTGTTGTCGAACGTTTACAATGGGCCACCATTTTCTTTCGTTTTGGTATCTCGTATCCTATTAAACTATGGTCGTGATTTTTGGATGGCTGGTGGTAGATAGCTCTTGGGACAGAGAGTAAGTGTTGTAGAGTTAGTCCCTTAGCACCTTTTTTAAACTACAGGGTCGTCTTTTCGGACTTTGAAAGAAAAGAACAGCTCAAGAAAGGGTTCACAGATCGTCATGATTTTTAATGATAGACACAGTGAAAGAAGAAAGTTCAGTTGCTTAATTGCATATAACCCACATAAATATTCCACACCTTTAATTAATATATACCCATGCACTGCGGTGTGAAAGCATCAGATATTGTGTGCACAGAGACAGCTATAGTTTAACTATTATGAATAGAACAACATAGACGAGAAATGCTCCTAGAGAAGTACGAGAAATGCTCCTAGCGAGGCACATTTAAACTGCAATGTATACAGAACGAAACGTACGATAGCATTTATCTTCGACGTCATAGATATGTAGCAGAGATAAGCTAAGGGTGTCATTTAATAGATAATTTCAAAATCCACGTAATACATTAGTCTAGAGAGCGATGTACATTTAAACTTCACTTTACACTTTTTACACTTTTTGATTCTGTTTGACTATCACTTATACAGAATGAAAAGTATGATAGCAAATATCTTGGACTTCCTTTAAATGCAGCAGGGTCCCTCAATGTGTCATTTAAAAGTAAACTTCAAAATTCACGTAATACATTAGTCTAGGCTGTACTGATGTATGATGTATGAGATCAAGCAGGCTGTTTTTTTTCATTCGTCACGTACTGTCTTGAGATGCGAAGACATTCCACAGATTTGTCCGTCTGAAAGAGAATAATCATCCAAATCATAGTCAATCCAGAAAACATTTTCTATGTCCACACACTGCCATACACGTTCTTGTCAAAGATAAAGCATTGCAGCTATGTTGACATTTTCCGTGATATCCTACATTTGAATTAGTCCTACCTACTGCCCCTCCTCTAGATCTTCCTTCAGAACCTCCAGCTCTTCTTCTAGCTCCTGTAGCTCCTCCATCACAAGACCTTCAACGTTCTCCTCTTCCCTCTCCATTTCTCGTCCGTTCTCCTCTTCCATTTTCATCTCTCTTCCTTTCTCCATCTCAATCCCTCTTCCGTTCTCCTCCTCTTTCTCAATCCCTCTTCCGTTCTCCTCCTCCTTCTCAATCCCTCTTCCGTTCTCCTCCCCCTTCTCAATCCCTCTTCCGTTCTCCTCCTCCTTCTCAATCCCTCTTCCGTTCTCCTCCTCCCTCTCAATCCCTCTTCCGTTCACCTCCTCCATCTCCAGACCTTCCCCATTCTCCCCAATCCCGGCATTTTTGTAATAAAACTGTAGCCCAGGCTCTTCTTTCTTTTGGAATGACCCTAAGAAAATACCAACTTTAGTTTTGAAATAGCGCTTCATTGTAATGTGGTTCGAAGTAGAACTGAGAAAAGCAAATAACACATAGCAATTTTTGTATCTCTTTTTATATATCATTCATCCATCGGGATCTTATGATGTACCTGGATCATCTTGAGGTTCAACTTCAGCTTCTTCCTTCAGTCTTTCGGCCAGACTCTCCAACTCCCCCATCGCGAGTTTCCAGGTTGCTTCCTCCTCGACCTTCTTAACGTCTTCTTTAGATTTCTCAAGGACCCCTATTCTCTTCCCCAAACCTTGGTTAACAGGACAGCACTTTTAGAATGACTATCAATCCCTTAAAGACAAGGAATTACAGCACAGGACGATGTTTCAGTTGCTACACACACACACACACACACACACACACACACACACACACATACACACACGCACACACACGCACACACACACACACACATACACACACACACACACACACACACACACACACATACACACAAATGCACACACACACACACACACAAATGCACACACATGCACGCACACACACACACAAACTCACACACACACACACACACACACACACAAATGCGCACACATGCACGCACACACACACACACACAAACTCACACACACACACACACACACACACACACACACACATACACACACATGTATGTACATGCATTCATATGGATTCACACACACACACAAGCAAACACTGCAACAATAAAAATATATGTCAACAGCCAGCACCCAGGTTGTTGATTCGTATTCTTCGCCAGATCAGTGTAAAATAATACGGCACTGAGAAACTGAGACATCCATCTAGTTCAAGTACTTACGTCGTCGCCGTCGACTGGACCAAAATAAGCCATGTCCAACTTCAGCCAGCAGGGCGACAGCAAGGACCACCACTAAAGTTGTAAGCTTCTTCATTCTGAAATACAGTGGGCACTACGTACTACGCGATATTGTTTTGGGGCGTAAAAATCACAAAGCTAGTTGACGTGTAATACATTTAACTGACCTGGTGAATTGCGAAAACGTTCTTTCATTTGAGAAAACATGCATTCAATAAATTTAAAGCGTGTCGTTCGCGTTTGGCTCAGACATGCTTAACATCCATTGGCATAATACCGGCATAAATACTTATACCGTCAAATGACATAAACGATATTGTTTCTGTGATCCACTAGCGCAGCAACAGTAATTTCCGAGGTATGCACACTTCAGACATCCACGTATTTCACACATTTTCAAAAAGGCTTCGATAACAGTGCATTAGAAGACAACAAGGCCAAAAGTTTTCAGGTCATTTTCGGGGCAGGCGAGCTCGTCGTGGGACGAACACACTGTCACGTTCATCGCAAGTTTTGTAGATAATAATCACACGTGTTCACGGCACAAGACGAGCATAATTCAACAGCAATCTTCAATTTCTTTTAGTGACCAACAACTCGTGTAAAAGTGTGAAGAACTGTTGCATTATCGCCCGGATCTACGGCTGAATGGGTCAAATTGAACGTACGCCGCCCTTTTCCCGCCATTTTTAATGCTACGCCAGCAGTAAAGTTTTACGTCATAGCGGTTGTGACGGACCAAAATTAAATGAAAATTCTTGATAGTATACGCCCATTTACTCATGACTTTTTGTATGCTCACGCAGGTTTTTGTTGTGTGCAATTACTAACAGGAAAGGAAGGAACAACAGAGGATGTATAAAGGTACATAGCGGCCGTGTTTCGTTCTGCCGGTATATTGCACCCCCTTCCAACCACGCGCCCGTTCTCCGTGCAATTCCGCGGTGTGTTCCAATTACGATATTATGTTTTTAGCAGGACAAGAGAGACAAAAAAAGATACACGGAAGAAGTGGCAAAGGTAAGCTGTGACAGCAACATGTAACTGGAGAAAATGATGCGTTGATCATTTGCCAAATTAGTATTGCTTGAGAAATTGCAGTAAACCTGCCGGTATTGTGCCAATGGATGTTATATCATTAGTGCGGAAATGCGGATAGGTCAGATTCTTGGTCTCAATTATGCCGCTTTATTCCGTCTTAGAAATAAACAAACAGGATATACGGCGTAACATTTCCTAACTTCGTAACGTCACCTTTACCAAGATAGCTCCGCCTATCGACCTTTTTCAGCATGACAATGTACATGGATTCATCATCATCACACACGCACAAGCACACATGTACAAACATGCATGGGACAAATTTGCAAGGACAATTTCGACTACCTATTGTATCAAAATTTAGCCGTTCGTCAGGCTCACACTGTATTCGTACATGCTATGGAAGGTAACAGTGGGAGGGCACCATCCCAGATTTGCAAAGAACGATATAACACATATACAGCATGTGAAGGCTGACACATATGCCAAACGCACTACACCCCACATGGTACAGTATAATTTAACACGTTATCGTATTTTTTTTGGAAAATGAATGTTTATCCTTTTTATGTGTGACTATTTTGACATTTAGCCCAAAGTCATAATGGCTACGTTTATCCTTTACTAGACGATCTGGTCAAGTCCATTGCTATGTGTTTACTCACCTAATACATTAACGTTTGATTTGACCTAAAAACATTCTTTTACAACGTTCTTTTAGAAAAATTGATTCTGACTGCTTCTAAACATTCCAAAGGAGAGGTTAGTCCTAACTCCACCCTATTTTAAAGATCACCACGTAAATGTGCCCCCAAGGTACGGTGTTGGCTCGCCACATTATAACAAAAGCGACTGCTGAATAAACGTACACAGTGTTTAAGTGCCTATGTTGCCTTCTGTTTATTTTTCGGAAACAAGTGTGTAAAATTCCGCAACATTCATATTGATTGATATATCTGATAGAGTAAGTTTTGCAACCAATGGAAGTAACCGCAGTAACAACACCAAATTTCGCTACAAATTTGACAAGTGACAAGGCACTGCCATGACGATTCATACTGAGTTAAATCTTACCTTGTAGGTACAACTGAGGAAGAGTTGAGATTCGTATATATCTGATCTTGACCCAAAGTTAGAACTGTGGATCGGAACTGCTACACTGTATAGATCCTGGCCACCACAAAGACTTATATGGGTAAGGTTGTGTACTACTGTGATTATCACGCCTGGCCTTGCTGCAAGGCGATAATGATTTACCAAAGTGGTCGAACGACTTTTATCGGAGGGTCAATTCAACTTTTGCCTTATTAGGCTTGCTGATTACGTTTAAAGCCATTTGCCGATGCATTGATATAGCCGTGGTTTGTTAGTTGGTTTACTCAACCTGGTCAGCTGATTATCATCATCAATAGAGCTAATTGGCCTGTCTAACATGTCGGTTGCATAATGAATATTCACGATTATCAATATGGAAGTATTCATAAACTTCGACAGGTTATTAATAACTTATATATACTGCGTCGTGGTTGCTAGCACTACATCTTACAGTCATGGTATCATGCCAAACTCTTAACAGATCAATATCTTTAATTTCAGTCCATCAAAGATGACACGTGAAGCAAAAGAAATATTTAAATTGTATCAAGCAATATCTAAACTGTATCAAGCTCACAGAAATATTCCAAACTTCTAATTCATAACTTTGCGTAAATGCATAATGCATTGTGTGCTAGTATAAAGTAGCAGTGATACTCGTAACTAATTACATAGGTAAATAAAACTGTATATTATGTAGTCGAAATGTTCCAAGAGAGCCACATGTAAACCGTAGCCCATAACCTTTAGACAGATCATGTTTAGGTAACGCCAACTAGTACATAATGGACACTATGATAGCGATGCAAATACCGAATAGCATTTTATGGAGTAAAGTTGCCGTAAGTAGGCCTCGCAATCAGTACGCGTGTAATGCATTAGTGTAATCTACATTATGCGTATGTGCATACAAAAGATAGGCAGGCTGCTTTTTTTCCCGCCATCATCAGACCTCCACCGGTTTCCTGTTCATCAGACCTCCATCATTCATCATCTGCAAAGGCAACTTTAATTTTGACATGGAAATTCATTGAAATATGACTCAAATTGAAACTGTGAATTGCGAAGAATTAACTTTCACTGTTACATTCATTCACCAGTATTCAATGTATGTACCTGCATCATCATGAAGTTTAGCTTCAGCTTCTTCCTTCAGTCTCTCGGCCAGACTCTCCAACTCCTCCATCGCCAGTTCCCAGGTTGCCTCCTCCTCGACTTTCTTAACGTCTTCCTTTATTTCCTCGCCGAATTCCTCCAAGCCCTCCAGCCTCTTAAGACCCGCACCTTCGTGAAAAGCCGCACTTAGTCATACATCAGATATGTATAAAACAAACATGCGACATGCACACACTTTCACAGCCATACACATACTCACATATATACACGTACACATACACATACTCATACACACATACGCGTACACACATACACATACACATACGCATACTCATACACATACACACATACGCATACCTACCCATACACACATATACACACATACACACACACACACACACACACACACACATACACATACACATACACATACACTCACGCACACGCACACACACACATGCACATGCACATGCACATGCACATACACATACACATACACATATACATAAGCATATGGAATAACAAACATACACAATGCATACACTTTCTCACACATGCACATACATACACATACACATAGTTACACATAAACACATAAGCAAACACTCGAGCGCGTGCACACGCGTGCACACATAATGGTAAATGCCTCGTTGGAAAGACCAAGCCAGCACTCTGCTTGTTAATTCGGACAGCGCGCCAGAGCAGATTGTATTGACTGATACTAGGCTAAAGAAACTCTGGATTTGTACGTACGGCGCCGTCGCCATCCATGTCCAACTTGGGCCAGCAGTGCTACAGTCAGGACCATCACTAGAGCTGCAAACGTCTTCATGCTGAAATACATGCACACTTTGTATTTCTGTGATTCTATTTGAAGCAGAGAAATGCGACACGTCTGATTAACGTGTACCACAACAAACAGTACTATTAATTCTTTTGCAAAGTGAGGATATATGACTTTAATCTTAAAAGGTCATCAAAATTATGTCGCTCCCTTTCAGCCATCTTAAAAGAAACTTTGTAGCGTGGCATGGAATAACAAAGCAAAACTTCATTCTAATACCTACTAAATGCCAATTGCATACCATTTCATTTTCTTTAAAGATTAGGTCATGAAGAGTTTTAGAAAGCTAAAATTTGGATCAACTATTGTGTCAAAATGTTGTCTGGCACACACTACATACGGCCCCCATCCAAGTCAAGGACCTGGTGACGTAATGCCCCCGAGGTTCACTAGCCTGCCACACATTAACTGTCCTTGTGGATTATGCTGTGCCGTATACAGCACATTTACAGCATCATTTTTGTAAAATGTGTCTCTGAATGTTTCAAAACACAAGAAAGTCTGGGCTACCTCCACCCATCTCTCAAAAGACACCTGTACCATTGTAGCTGATTGCTACATATGGTGGTATGTCACGTATATGTAACTAATGGACAGTGGCTCTGAAATACACGACATTGGTGTGACAAATCATCATGGTCACTCCTAACCCTGCGGTTACAAAAAACAAACAAACCTTACCTTTATGTCGTAGTTTCAACAGAGGAAGTCTTGAGATTACTGTGATGTTGGCTCAAAGTTAGGACTGTGGCTGAGTACTGCTACGCTTCAGATATCCCTATCAGATATCCCTATCAAGTATGTAGTGTTGGGAAGAATACGTTTGTAGCTATTACTTGTGTCCTTGCTGCAGGGTGATTTTCATTCACCAAAGGTAGTCGAACGACTTTTGAAGAAAGGAGTTGTTGAAGCTTACGCTTAAGGACTTAAGGACTGTGTTTTCTTGTGTCGTTTATTTGGGCGTGTCATGTTACTAGGGTAGCGCACGCGCACACACACGAACGAACGCATGCACGCACACGCACACATGTCTCACATTCCTATCAACACGCCCCTTACACACACGCACACACACACACACACACACACACACACACACAACGGTGTCGCTTTGTTACCTTCGCCGAGGTTATATTTTCGGTTAAGGCCTCATGTTGTGTCCCTATATGTAGGTCAATAGCATATAACTCGAGAAGCTGTGTATGGATTTTACTGATATTTGGTATTTGAGTAGCGGTTGCGGAAAGGAAGGTCGTGTTTGAAAATGGTTGGCGTAGCCTTTTTCCGTCAGGACGGTATCGAGCTGAACGTGTGCGTCCGCTTTCTCGTAAACAGTGTAGTGAGGATAACTAGAGCCCTATACCCTTAATTCTGAATCACCCCTTATTAGAGCCCTTCCCCGTCATTGACTATTGAATCTTCCCTGTGACTGCCGCACACTGTTAGGGTGGTAGCGCGTCTCTGTGACGTCAAGCTGTCAACAAGCCACGTGGGCGCCGCTCTTCTAACCAATCGCTGTTTCCGTTTGGCATTATGTAAAATCTCTCTCTGATGGAAAGTTTCTCTTTATATACCCAAGAAACCCGGGTATCTTTGGTAGTAGGGAAAAGAGTATCTTTGGGGAAGCGACCTCCGCTTCCTTGAGGGGTGGCCGGTCGGCGGTCGGGTTCTCGGGCTTCCGACGGGTCTTTGAGCGGCGCGACGACATGACTTGTACCTCGAGCGACAAATTGTGGTGAGCACTTAGTGTTCTGTTGTGAGCCCTTGGCGGTTCTTAATGATGTGCGGCCAGACAATCCAAATTGAGGTTTTGGGGGGTCCCTGGGATAATTAGAAACTATTTACTATTGAGGTGTGCTTTGCATTGCATTGTAATGTGATTCTTGCATTGATGTGTACTGTGCATTCTCTTATGTGAGACTATTTGTAACCACCGTACAAGCGTCAGAATAAAAGGAATGTAAACTTGAACCCTCATGTTTGGGCCTTGGTTTATGGTGTGCGTGAGAGAAATATACAAGCCTGAATCCTATCACTAGATAGATTTGGTCCTTGATCTGAGTGTAGTATAGTTCTGCCCCAGTACAGGGGTTGGTTCTTAGAGTAGTGGTTCCCAGTAGCTAGGTCAAGACCAATCTATTATGCCACAAAGTATAACTCCAGGACCCTTGAATGGATCCTGATAATATTTGGCAGGTGGGTAGGGGTCAAGAAAACGAACGTCAAGTTTGATAATGGGCCCCCTAGCGGCTCCCTAAGGTACTGCAGCAAAACTTTTAATTTTGACATCTCGTGTTCTAGACATGCTGTGGTCATGATTTTTACGTGGTAGATAGCCCTTTGGCCAGAGAGTAAGTGCTGTGAGTTTGGATCCCCTTGCGGCATTTTTAGAACTGCAGACACCAATTTCCTTTCAAACTTTGGACGAGAATAACTCCAGAACGTGTTGACGGATCATCATGATTTTTGGTATGTAGATAGAATGAGTGATGACTTACATAATGTAATACTAATCATGCAAATCAACAGCTAATTTGCATAATTAATGAGGAAAGTTCATAAATCCATGCCAACAGCATATAACTCAAGAAGCTGTGTATGGATTTTCATGATATTTGGTATTTAAGTAGCGGTTGTAGAAAGGAAGGTCGAGTTCGAAAATGGTTGGCGTAACATTTTTCGCCAGGACGGTAGCGGGCCGGGTGTGTGCGTCCGATTGTTTGTGGAATGTATAACTCAAGAAGCCTTGAATGGATCCTGATGATATTTGGTAGGTGGGTAGGGGTCAGAAAAACAAAGGTCAAGTTCGATAATGGGCCCCCTAGTGCCTTCTTATGGTACTGCAGGAAAACTTCAATTTTTGACATCTCTTGTTCTGAACATGCTGTGGTCGTGATTTTTAAGTGGTAGATAGCCTAACTGATGACTTACATAATGTAATACTAATTATGCAAATCAACAGCTGATTTGAATAATTAATGAGGCAAATTCATAAATCCACTGAATTCCATGATAGGACTTTCAAACTTGTCACATATGTAGCTGAGAAAGAGAATGCCCAATACATGTTGATTATGCAAATGACGACCTCATTTACATATTTACTGTGAAAACATTAACATGTCGACGGATTATCATGATGTTTGGTATGTAGATAGCTTAAGTGAAGACTTCCATAGTGGGATGCCTATTATGCAAATTAACAGCAAATTTACATAAGTAATGAGGTAAGTTTCCAAATCCACTGCATTCCATGATAGGACTTTCAAACTTGTCACATATGTAACTGAGAAAAAGAAGTTTATGTTTTTGGTAACGTTTGTGGGGAACACATGTTCATGCAGTCTATTGCTATTGGGGTAGGTACTCTTTAGTAATACATGAATAAGACCTTAAAGTCTTGAATAAAGGCATGATTATTTGGCGAAGGGATGTGTACGTGGAACTCTAGTTCTAAATTGAATTTGTGTACCCTTGACTTGATGATGAGAATATCACGTGAAACATGGAAGTATGAACAAACAGACAGCGAAATATACATGGCGTAAAAAATGTTTTTATGGATGAAATTTGTGGCGCTCTCTGTCAAGCAAGAGGAGAATAATGAATGAATGAATGACCTTTATTGTACATTTGTGCTCAAACAAGCTAAGTACAGGCCGTAGCGCTAGTGATAAGGTACAATTTTGACAAAAAGGTATCTTATCATCTCTACATATGCTAATACATTCTAGTATGTACAAGTTCAACTTCTTCTCGCTTCTTAAAACAGTTATAAACATAAGGACAGATGGAATCAATAATGTATGGTTTATCTAGTTGCATGAGAAATATGAATTTTTCCGTGGTATTCAAGAATCGGAAATTAGGAAACGTATGTTGTATATTTTCAAAAAGGACGTTTCTTTCGTTGTTGTATAAAGTACAGTCAACAATAAAGTGACACTCATCCTCTATCTTATTCAAGTTACAGTATTGACAGATTCTTTCTTCCAGAGGAATGTGGTTATGTCGGCCTTTTTCAATGTGGAGTCTGTGTGAACTAATGCGGAGCTTTGTGATGGCTGTTCTGTGCCGAATGTTTGCAAACTTTAAGTATTTCTCGTCGTTGTAAGTAGTCTTAAGTAATGTGTATGTTCGTAATTTGTTGTTGTTGCGCATTGCTGTCACGAAAGATTGAAGGTACATATCTTTTAAACGTTGGTCGATGGATGGAACTATTTGCGATGGATTTAGGACAGATGACATGGGAGAATGCCAGACATAGCCAAAACCACATTCCTCTAGCGTCTTGCGGACTCCAGAAGCCCAGCATTTAGAGCCCAATGTGTCTAGCTCAAGTTGGCACAAAAGGGCGTCTGCAGATAGACTATCAGCTGGCACGTTCTGGCGTACTCTGATATACTGTTTGATGGCGTTAAGGGATGCTTCTAGTTTAAGGGGGTGTCTTCCCAGTTCTGCCATTACGCGTATGGCCAGGTTACATGCGGATCTGGGGACATTCAATGATTGTTTACAAAATTTTAAATGGATAGCTTCAATTGGGGATGATTTTGGAGTTTTGAATGAACCCCATATTTCCGAACCATACAACAAAATAGGTTTCACGCATGTGTCAAATAGTTTGCTTCTTATGGATATAGACGGGTCGGCTTTGCCAAGGGACTGGTTGATTGCATAGAGGGCTCTCAGGCCTTTTTAAAGTACCTCAGCCACAGTGAGATGCCATTCTCCAAGCATAGGTTGGGTCGCAGGGATAGCAGTGTTCGGTAAAAATCCGGCCACTGGTATCCCCGCGACCCAAACTCATGTATCATATAAGTGCCGTACGTTTTTACACAGTGGTTCGAGCGTTTTTGATAAAATTCGTACGTTTTCACATAGTGGTTCGTGCGTTTTTCATAAAATTCGTATGTTTTCACATAGTGGTTTGTGTGTTTTTCATAAAATTCGTGCGGTTTCACGCAGAGGTTCGTGTTTTTTTTCCTGAAATTCTTGCGAATCTCATAAAATCCTTGTAATGCTTACTCCTGCAGATGGTCCATTGTCATTAAACTTGACATTCATTTTCCCATCCCTACACACATACCAAATATAAAAAAGTACATCCACAGCTTGTCGAGTTATGCTGTCCACAAGCAATCACACAAACAAATCGACGGCAACAGAAACATAATCTTCTTGGCGAAGAGAATATAACCTTCTTGGCAAAGGTAGTGATATGTCAAAGGTCAAACTTTGATTAGATTTGAAAAGTAAATGTTCTTCTGTCCAAGCAGAAAGCTGGTTTACAGTAGAACCTTGTTCTTTTGCTTAAATGAACTTGTAACTTGTAAAACACAGGTTTTCAGTTCACAGGTTTTCAGTTCACTACCTACTTGCTACCAAGAGGTGGCCTATTCTAAAACCGTTTTCAAACTCACTCATTGTTTTAGGAGTTTCCTGGCGTTTTCTCATGGTACTGCAGCGGGGTGTGTATGTATGTGTTTCTTTGTGGAAAACATAACTCGAGGTCAGGTCGGATAGATGAATGGAGTTTCTAACCGCAATAAACATGGGCAGCCGTTTACATTCTGTGGTAGGTGCTATTCCACCGAAGAGATTTGTTGATATTCGTCTGTAGCGATGTCTAGGTAGGTACTGACCCACCCCAGGCACGGCGACCCCTCCATCAATCATGACGTAGTAACTATAGGACAGAAAATCAGACGACATTTGGGCCCAGACCCCCATGGCAGTGGCTCGTGGGCCTCCTCGTTGGTGGTATCATTAACACGATATTTAAAACACGAATGAATGGACATGTGTGATGAACTTTCATTGTCCATATATATGTCTCTTTATTTAGTTGTCATAAAAGCATGATTTGAGGAAGGCATGTTTTCGTGAAACTCTAGTTGTAGTCTGGTACAAGTCCTTATTACAAAATATGTACATCTTTTATATCATCTCAACCTTCCATTCCATACTTTGGTTACATGTACTATATTTACATCATAATTACAAAGCAGATACGTAATAAACATACTGATCTAATTCAGATCAGAACTTTGATATCATGTTATGTTGGCTGTGACATTATAGTTCCATTGATAGCTTTGCATATATTTGTACTGCTTTATTGTTGTGAACTTTCCTATGGTATAATTACGTAGTAACAATTATATAAGGTTAGATCTCCAGCTCATGCTGAAAAGATCTCCAGCTCATGCTGAAAAGATCATTTTAGTTTTATGAATGTACAAAATTGTTTCTATTATATGGAAAGTGTACGCAAGTACGGATATGTACACATAGAGGAGAATTGACAGTAAACTATTGCACACATTTGAAATATTCATACAGGCGGTGAAGGACAAATCCTAAACGATCTTTTGCTAAAGATTATTGGATTATTGACTGGTGACATTTTACGTTAAAAAAGTACCGGTTCCGATCATGATAACAAAAAGTAGCCACACAATATAATGGGGGGAGTGGCGTTTGGGATTTTTGCTATCACCAGTTACCCTATTGCCATACATTGTCACTGATGCGATTGTTGCGCAATAAACGATATATCTATCTACCTATTCCTATCCCTGCTTGGGTCCAGAAAAACGTCGGAAGTGTTTTGGTTATGCAGTCATTCTTTTAACTACTTCCATTGCACATATCTACATGCAAAAGTGCCACAAAGTGGCCACTTAAGAAATGACTCTTAAGGCCTGTGTAAATGAGAAATGATTATCTGAGGGACCACCAAAAAGTGGTGACATTGGCGCTAGATAGTCCTTATGGTTTCAGGACAATTCGGCAGGAAGACGATTCGGCACCAGGACGATTCGGCCCTTGGCCAGGAATGATTCGGTGGCATAGTAGTTAGATACATGTATATACCCATAGGACACTACTTAAAAAAATGTCTTTGATAATAGTTAAAGATTATAAATGTATAAAAAATGTATATTCTTGTCTCGTTTACCCTTGGATTAGAACCAAATGACCTGAAATTTGGTATGAAGGTGGCACTGCGTAACGTTAGCCTACTACTAGGACATGTGCCAATAGTAATTTGTAGTGGTGGGGACTTATGTAGTGGTGGTATACACATTGACTGTACCACGTCTCAACGCTTCGGTACACAAGTGTCCTCGTAGATGTCGTCATCCTGATAGTCGCTCTTCTGACGCCTGAATCCCACGTTGACGTATTTGTTCCAAGCGTTCCTCAGACTGGCCCTTGTACCCTTCCCCTTAGAACCCGCACTTTTCCTCTCAGGGACCAGCACGTCTTCATACAGTTCAGAGTCCTGTCGAGCCGGCCCGGGAGTGTTGGCATATTCCGGAAGGTCATTGTCTTGCGCTGAAGCTCCGCTGGTCCATACTTGTGAATTTTCATAATCTTCAGTTGGATGCTTACATACGTCTGAATTTTCATAATCTTCGGTTGCGTCGTGGACGCGTACCCCTGGCTGCAAGTATCCGTCGTTACCTTGTGTGGCACCAGCGCATGGCTCAGTGTCTGCATAATCGTAGTCTTGGTCTGGATCGTGGACCGGCTGCCCTGGGACGAGATAGGAATCCATCGGGTCTTCTAACTGTATGTATTGCGGTGTAGTGGGCTCGGCACTTTCCGTCGCGCACTCGGCAATTTTCGCTGCAGCGTCGCTGACCACTCGGCCGCGCCTCGGCAGAGGAGCCGGCGGCTGTGTATTACGCTTGGTCAACATTTCGGACAGCTCTTGTTCAATTTTCCGTCTTTTACAACTAGCCGTTCCGTTCTCTTGATCACGCTGCCTAAATCTGTAGATGAATAAGATAAAAGTGATGCAAAATGATAAGTTAATAGAAGTTATTCTTGTGTTCCTTTAGATGCCAGTTGCCCCGATAGAGAGGTATTGCTTCATATCTAGCTCGTAATGCAAATGATGATCTTCTTTCAATACTCTCAGGAGAAAAAAACGGAATGCCATTTCTGAGAAGCAAAGAAATCAAGTCATCTAAAAGTCACAAAACATTGTGACTATATGGTACACCAAAGGGAATTACGTAAGATAGTACTATTACCTTTTGCTTCGTCGCACGCAGAAAACCACAAAGAAGACAACGATGCCGACCAGAATAACGCCAGCCGCGATGAGGACAGGGAGCGCTGTAATGAAGTGAAAGAGAGGTCTTCAGTAAGTGCTACATGTATGTTTGTTTGTTTCCTTTGATCGGATTTTCACATCATTATTAATTCTATGGCATACACAAGTAAAGCTTGGATAACGCTGAGATAGACTGCTAACTCAAGCCTGCGGCTATTCCTACAAAATAACATAGAAATTGTATAGCTCCTACCAACACAAATATGAAGCGTAATATGATAAGACAGGAGTCCTCAGTGTACGTGGTTCGTGAGATATAATAAATATTAGACATGAGCGTATGTAACATTCTGTGGTGGCCATTCATGATGGACAGAACTGTGGCCCATACTGATACTTAGATACGCAACAATAAGCGAGAATTCGAATATGCCACAACTTACCCCATTTGGTCCCGAAAAGGCACCAATCATGATCACAGTCTGTGAGGAGGAAAGACAACATTCTTATTCATTTTTGAACCCCGATTTGTGAACCCCGACTTTCAATTATGAGTGTACATAATTCATCTCCGGACAAGAATACATCATATTCGAGGGCATTATGTCCACGGCATGACTGCCTCCCCCACCCAATGACAACTAAAGTTTTCATCTCCATGCATGTCTACCAGCCATGCACGTTACTGACAGTGAAGAAGAAAAACAAATTCCAAACAAAAATCTTTAATCAATAGGAGAAATAAGGAAGGAAAAACAAACAGCTCTGAAAAGAGACCGAAAGACAGACCTGTTCCGTTGTTTTCTATGGTCGTGTTCTCTGCCGTAAAGGTCGTGATCTCTGCCGTAGGCACAACTGTGATATTGATAGTTACTGAAAGAGAGAAAAGAAAAATGACATTGTCAGTATTGGTTGCAGACCTCACACTCCTAAAACGTACGCATCAGAGTAAACGTCGCTTGACGAATTCCTTACGTTTATGATCAGTTGTAAGTCTGACATGTTTTAGATGGCTATGTTGCTCACACAACTCATGTACAACCAAAACATTTATGAGTAACGCTAGTTCACCTTTATCCGGGGGTAACCTACATCCGTTATTTATGAAAAAAAGCATATTTAGGGATATCAAGTCGATGAACGGTGGTTTCAAACAGAGAAAATATTGCAAATTGAAACAACCGTCCGTTGGTTTGATAGCCCTAAATCCCTGTTTTTAAATACACCGGATATAGGCTACCCCGTGGATGAATTGTTAACAGCAACACTGTATAGTGTAATATTAGTATAACACACACACGCGCACACATACACACACACACACGCACACGCACACACGCACACACACACACACAGACACAGACACACACACACACACACAGACACACACACACACACACACACACTTTACACTTTACACTTTACACTTCACACTTATTGAAATGGTCACACCTTCCCGTTATGAAGTCAAGCACCTTAAACCATTACACAACACGGATAGAAGCTATACAATACTTAATTTTCCGGTTTGACAAGTTAGTCAATATTTAGTAACCGGGCAGATTTAATTGGCTGATTATTCAATAGAATGATTAAGAGATAGTGAAAGCAATGTTGATGCAGTAAAACAATATCTTGGAGTTTCAAGAAACAAGACAGGCACAGTTCCCCCATCCTCCCACGCATGATTCATGAATCATCCCTCGGAATACACAACCCGAACTCCCACACAGAACAGCCTATCTGGGGCTTTCACTTTCTGACCGGAAGTTCCGCATGGCATACAAATGAGGCAATCCTTTGCTTTTGTGATATATTATAGATTACACAGTGCGCGTGTGCACTTTAATAGGTAAATTGTGAAATATGATACTTAAATTCGGCATTCAATAGTTTACTCTTCAGATTAATAACTTCTAATCATATTATCGTAAAGAGATAGTTCCTCCCTGAATGCCGACCATATGGATTTAATCAAGGAAATACAAAACATATGGATGCCAATGTCATGAATGGGGAAATTTTTCTTTTCATTTTGTTTTTGTTTAAAGTATATATCATAAATCGATTCTCAAAAATACATAGAGTAAGGACAGTCAGTGAACATAACATGCCACAGGGGTTGAATTAGTTACACTTTCTGACTCAAGGGTTGTTAGACTGTTTTCCTGACCACCGGCACAAGTAGGCACTTTACACAAACAGAACACACATACTATCTTAAAGGACTACATGGCTGTCTTGTAACAAAAAAATGTTGAAAACGAGAAAGGGTCTATACATATAATCTACTTAGCTTTTGTCACCCAAAAGTTTCATGCCAGACAATTACGCTTTTAAGTCAGACATGCATGTTGACAGAAACGACAAACACAGAATACTCACCATTTTCGGGTTTCATTGTACTGAGGGGCGGCGCTGTGGTAGCAAATGTCTCAAGGAGGAAGAATGGAGTGAAGACTAGAACACAAAACGCCATCTCAGTCTCTGCCGGTGTTTCTTTGTATCGCTTTTGAAACTTCCGGGTATCAGACTGAGAAATCAGACCAACCTTTCCTGGGCAGGAGAGCGTAACTCTGATCACGAGATCGGCAAAGGGCTGGTCCAAAAACTTTATACATTTTTAATTCGTAAAAACATTGCAAACCAATATATGTTTACTTCGTTGAAACTCTCCCCTCTGTGGTGTATCAACATAAAACTAAAATGTTAACCCACGTTTAAAGCAATCATTGGTTTATGCCCTAGACCTGAACCTTATCTCCCCTGCCATATGAGTGGTACGTTCCAATACATCCCAAGACGTACACTAGTGCCTTGGGGCGGGTGATGATTGACCTCTATTCACAAACTATGACTAACAAACAAAACCCATGGACAGGAAAAACATCACAAGTCGGGTAGAAAAATGATCACAACGGCTACAAAAGAGGTTCAATAAATGAGTTAACCGTTAAAAATTGGTCAGAGATAGCTTTATCTATATATTATATATAAACTATAACCACACAGTCATGGGAAATCCGAATGAGAAAAGAAATGGCTGCTCTTTAATACATGAACATGAAAATGAAAGCAGAATAACGTCGATCAGGTTACCTTTATTTGCACCAGATGTTTCGTACACCGAGGACATAATGCATTTAGAATTCTATTACCGCTATGTTTTTGTCTTGCAACACAAAAATCAATGCGTAAAAGTCTAAGACCTACTGTTACACTCTACCACAGATTAGTCTGTTTCAGTTCGAACATAAAGTGCCGGCCTCAACAAAGCCCTGAACTCAATATGTCCTCTTGTATAAATTTACTGCTTTGTCATTCTGTATTTTTAAAGGCGTCTTTGATATGTGGTGCGTTACAAGTACATGTTTATGTTGGCACACAAGAACCGTTCGATCGTTGTCTATCCCTTCCCTCATCCGACCGGGAAGTGACGTATTGATAAACATAGCAGATAACTTGATTGAGTCCCATGAATACCCAAGGGCCTTCCTGTGTTTCGCAGAATGGCCGACTTGCCAACCCGTACCGTATTAAATCAGCCTTCTCGGAAACTCCGGAAGTACAATTGTATACACTGTGACGTATGTCGACAGGCAGGTGTGTGACCTCAAGTTGACCCCATGCGACAAGGACATTAACTTCTGAAACAACCGTTCTCAATCACTGGTCCCAACATGATAGACGGTCTCATGCATCACACAAAAGCGGTTGGATATGTTAACATATCAAACGCTATACTTCTAGCTACATGTTCTAACGTTACACTAATTAAGGAGAGGGACTCCTAAATGGAATTTCGTATCCCATACATGGCTAAGCGATGCAAAACAATCACGTATAAACACATTTATCTACATTTCAAACCTCAAGTCTTTACCCCCACTGCAAATCTGGATTTGTCAGGTTTGTTTTGATTAAAAAAACCGAGTTCAACTCCAGCATTTTAACGAGCTGCAATCAGATGATTGTCATGATGCCAGGATTTCACCCCCTGTCCTAATGGATCAGTCCACTATGGAGGTCGAATATGGAGGTCGATAACAGGTCAAAGCACGACAATGGTCACAATTTTTAGCAAGATTTAAAAAATACACATGCTTCAGTCCCTCTTGCAGTAAACTAGACCTTAAGGATAACTAGAGTTCGGCGACCTCATACCTCCATGAAAATTTAGAGCTTTTGTAAATTTCATGCAATTGACTAAGACATTAACATAATGTCTGCATGTTGTTGTTCATCATTGACAAATGTACACATGTCACAATTATAAAATTCCCATTATTAATCATAAAGCGGTTTTGCAATTTTTACATAAATTATGCAAATAAGTTCCTCATTACCATATTTGGTATCTGCTTATATTCCACCTATCATAATTAACATGTGTTACATTTATTGAAGTCAAGTTATTGAAAACAATGGAATTATACAATTTCCTCATTGATTATAAAAATTAACTCCTCATTTGCATAACATGTATATCATTATGAACATCTTTGCCTAAGGTACCCGCATGCCTAATATGATGCCAATCCGTCAATCCTTTCTGCAGTTATGCTCTTTGGAATATCTTGACAAAAACGCCCCTGCAGTTCTCAAATTAAATGTTAGGGGACTGAAACTTGCCCCACTTTGTCATGACACTAAAAGCTATCTACCACCCAAATTTCAAGACCATATCACGTCCAAGACAGGAGATACATAGAAAAAACTGCTATGATTGAATGTTGTCATTAATTATGCAAATTTGTTCCTATTTTGCATAATTAGTATTTCATTTTGTACAACATTGTCCGAGGTACCTACATACCAAAAATCATGAAAATCCGTTGTTCCCTTCTTGAGTTATCCTCATCAGAAGTTTTTTTTACAAAATGCCCCTGCTATCCCAAAACTAGATGCTAGGGGACCCAAACTTATGTCACTTCTTCCTGAGCACAAGAGCTATCTAATAATCAAAAATCGTGACCATAGCATGTTCAGAACACCGAAATAGCAAACCCGGAAGTTGCGCCGCGGTACAAAGGGAAGCCGCTAGGGGGCCCAAAATCTAATTATCTCCAGCTTTCATCACACACTACCAACACACCAAGTATGAAACAAATCCACCCAGCCAATTCTTGAGTTATCTTGTTTACACACACACACACACACAGACACACACACACAAAGGGTAAACTAGAGTTCGGCGACCTCATACCTCCATGAAAATTTAGAGCTTTCGTAAATTTTATGCAATTGACTAACACATTAACATAATTTGTGCATGGTGTTGTTAATCATTGACTAACGTACACATGTCACAATTATAAAATTCCCATTATTAATCATTAAGTGGTTTTGCAATTTCTACATAAATCATGCAAATAAATTTCTCATTACCATATTTGGTATCTGCTTATATTCCACCTATCATAATTAACATGTGTTATATGTATTGTCCAGTTATTGAAAACAATGGAACTATACAATTTCCTCATTAATTATGCAAATCAAGTTGTCATTTGCATAACATGTATATCATTATGAACATCTTTCCCTAAGCTACCTGCATGCTTAAATTGCAGACAATCCGTCGTTCCTTTCTGCAGTTATCCTCTTTGGAGTGTCTTGGCAAAAACGCCCCTGCAGTTCCACAATTAACGCAACAAGAACTGACAAAAAGCCTGCTTTTAAAGCAAGAGAGCAGTTTCCAGCCAGCACAACAGTATATCTGGGCTAAAAGGTCACCCAAGTGACCCCTGGAGTGCATCGCAAGCTGCTGCACGACCTCTGGTGCCAGAAGCCAGAAGTTAACTTCCTGTCATTCGTGGTGACGTATGCCACCCGCATCACTTTGCGCTCGAGTCGGATTTCACCTTAGTGACCTCTGTAATGCCGGCTTTACAGCAGAAATCAATCTCTCTGATTGTTCATATCACATTATTTCCCTGATATCATGCCTTTGTCAAGTAATTTTAATTTTGCCTCATTGCACTGCGAATGATATACAAAGAAGACCCTTATTAATATTAGTATGATTTATTTGAAAATTAAAAAATTCTTATCATTAATCGTTTAAGCTATTTTGCCATTTTTGCATATATTATGCAAATCAGTTAAACATTTGCATATTTGGTATCCGCTTATGTTAATAATCTACATGTGTTAAATATATTGAATCCCAGTTATTCAAAACAATGAAATTATACAATGTCCTCCTTAATAAGGCAAATTAAGTCCTCATTTGCATAAAATGCATATCATTTTAAACATCTTTGACCAAGCTACCTGCATACCTAAAATGCAGGCAATCCGTCGTTTCTTTCTGCAGTTATCCTCTTTGGAGTGTCTTGACAAAAACGCACCTGCAGTTCCACAATTACATGTTAGGGGATTGAAACTTGCCCCGCTTTTTTAAGACGCTAAAAGCTATCTACCACCCAAATGTCACGAACATATTACGTCCGGGACAAGAGATACATTGAAAAAACTGCTATGATGATAGAATATTCTCATTAATTATGCAAATGTACGCATATTTTGCATAATTAGTATCTTATCTTGTACAACATTGTCCAAGGTACCTACATACCAAAAATCATGAAAATCCGTTGTTCCCTTCTTGAGTTATCCTCGTCAGAAGTTTTTGACAAAAATGCCCCTGCTTTCCCAAAACTAGCTGCTAGGGGGCCGAAACTTATACAGTGTAAGCCGCTTAATTGCACATCCAATTTGCCAGCGAATTCCGTGCAATTATCCGGCGTGTGCGGTAATGCGGAGTTGGTCATTTGGACCGCATCACCACGGTCGGAGGGGCCGAGAGGTGGTATGGGAGGTAGTACAACGCATAGTTTATTTACGCGTTACAGTAGTGCTGTACCTGTTGTGCTCCGGACGTCATAAACATGTCTTCACGAAACATCGTACTGCAATACACTTGAAATCAAAACTAAAAGGAAGTTACTGTTTACGTTATGTAGCTTCCTGATCACGAAACTAAAGCACTGCACCGCCGAAGGCGAGTGTTATGTCCGTCTGTAGGCCCCGAGTTGCTGTGTTGTTTCCGACTGACTGCCAAGAACAGAAAACCACAGCATAAGTATTTCCCCGCGACCCTAATTACGTAATTAGACAATTGGACAGATTTGAACATTTGTTATTGGGTATGTCGTAGCAAGTTGTCTGCCAAATCGTAATGCCGGCGGGCGTCTCTTCATGGTGCCGACCCCACAATATCGCCTTCTTTTGATCCCAATAACAATTTCACACATGTTGTCAGTATAGCGACTTCACAAAGGCCGTTATCGGCTTATTTGTACCGCGTCTGACGATTTGTATCACGCATTTTCAGTCAATTTGCCGACGATGTTTGACAAATCTTCGTGCAATTATCCGGCGTTGGTGATTTTTTGTCGTGCAGATAAGCGAGGTCACTATTATTATAAACAATGGAGTGAATGGGAGACGGTTTGGGATTTGGGGATTCTGTGCAATTACCCGAAGTGTGCGTTTATCCGAGGTGCAATTAACTGGCTTCCACTGTATCACTTCATCCTGAGCACAAAAGCTATCTTACACCTTAAAATCGTGACCATAGCATGTTCAGAACACCGAGATAGCAAAACCGGAAGTTGCACTGCAGTACCAAGGGAAGTCGCTAGGGGGTCCAAAATCTAATCATTTCCAGCTTTTATCACACACAACCAACACACCAAGTATGAAACCAATCTACCAAGCCGTTCTTGAGTTATCTTGTTTACATACAAACACACACACACACACACACACACACACACAAACGCGGGGTAAAATATAACCTCCATGACATTTCATGGAGGTAAATATAACCTCCATGACATTTCATGGAGGTAAAAAAAGGAAACTTTTTTCATGTAAAGGCATTTCGACTGGTTACGGTTAGGGTTAGCGCTTTTAAGGCTAAAAGGACGCAATTTCAAAATGGTTTGCAGATTACAAGTACCCACCAATAGACCTTTCTAATCATACCAAGTTTGGCCGCCTTGAAGACACTTTTTACCCTAACCCTAGCCCTAACCCTAAATTAGGGTTACGGCTAGGGTTAGGGTTAGGGTTAGCGCTTAAACACTCATATCTCCACAACAAAGCACGCAATTTCAAAACGGTTTGCAGATTACAAGTACCCACCAATACACCTTTCTAATCATACCAAGTTTGGCAGCCTTGAAGACACTTTGTTCCCTAATCCTAGCCCTAACCCTAAATTAGGGTTACGGCTAGGGTTAGGGTTAGGGTTAGCGCTTAAACACTCATATCTCCACAACAAAGCACGTAATTTCAAAACGGTTTGCAGATTACAAGTACCCACCAATACACCTTTCTAATCATACCAAGTTTGGCCGCCTTGAAGACACTTTTTACCCTAACCCTAGCCCTAACCCTAAATTAGGGTTACGGCTAGGGTTAGGGTTAGGGTTAGCGCTTAAACACTCATATCTCCATATCTCCACAACAAAGCACGCAATTTCAAAACGGTTTGCAGATTACAAGTACCCACCAATACACCTTTCTAATCATACCAAGTTTGGCCGCCTTAAAGACACTTTTTACCCTAACCCTAGCCCTAACCCTAAATTAGGGTTACGGCTAGGGTTAGGGTTAGGGTTAGCGCTTAAACACTCATATCTCCACAACAAAGCATGCAATTTCAAAACGGTTTGCAGATTACAAGTACCCACCAATACACCTTTCTAATCATACCAAGTTTGGCCGCCTTGAAGACACCTTTTACCCTAACCCTAGCCCTAACCCTAAATTAGGGTTACGTTAGCGCTTAAACACTCATATCTCCACAACAAAGCACGCAATTTCAAAACGGTTTGCAGATTACAAGTACCCACCAATACACCTTTCTAATCATACCAAGTTTGGCCGCCTTGAAGACACTTTTTACCCTAACCCTAGCCCTAACCCTAAATTAGGGTTACGGCTAGGGTTAGGGTTAGGGTTAGCGCTTAAACACTCATATCTCCACAACAAAGCACGCAATTTCGAAACGGTTTGCAGATTACAAGTACCCACCAATACACCTTTCTAATCATACCCAGTTTGGCCGCCTTGAAGACACTTTTTACCCTAACCCTAGCCCTAACCCT
>NC_049980.1:11507302-11509522 GCF_000003815.2 Branchiostoma floridae | reverse complement strand
AGGGTTAGGGTTAGGGTTAGCGCTTAGACACTCATATCGACACGACAAAGCACGTAATTTCAAATCGGTTTGCAGATTACAAGTACCCACCAATAGACCTTTCTAATCATACCAAGTCTGACCGCCTTGAAGACACTTTTTACCCTAACCCTAGCCCTAACCCTAAATTAGGGTTACGGCTAGGGTTAGGGTTAGGTTTAGGGTTAGCGCTTAAACACTCATATCTCCACAACAAAGCAGGCAATTTCAAAACGGTTTGCAGATTACAAGTACCCACTAATACACCTTTCTAATTATACCAAGTTTGGCCGCCTTGAAGACACTTTTTACCCTAACCCTAGCCCTAACCCTAAATTAGGGTTACGGCTAGGGTTAGGGTTAGGGTTAGGGTTAGCGCTTAAACACTCATATCTCCACAACAAAGCAGGCAATTTCAAAACGGTTTGCAGATTACCAGTACCCACTAATACACCTTTCTAATTATACCAAGTTTGGCCGCCTTGAAGACACCTTTTACCCTAACCCTAGCCCTAACCCTAAATTAGGGTTACGGCTAGGGTTAGGGTTAGGGTTAGGGTTAGGGTTAGGGTTAGCGCTTAAACACTCATATCTCCACAACAAAGCACGCAATTTCAAAACGGTTTGCAGATTACAAGTACCCACCAATACACTTTTCTAATCATACCAAGTTTGGCCGCCTTGAAGACCCTTTTTACCCTAACCCTAGCCCTAACCCTAAATTAGGGTTACGGCTAGGGTTAGGGTTAGCGTTTAAACACTCTAGCCCTAACCCTAAATTAGGGTTACGGCTAGGGTTAGGGTTAGGGTTAGCGCTTAAACACTCATATCTCCAAAACAAAGCACGCAATTTCAAAACGGTTTGCAGATTACAAGTACCCACCAATAGACCTTTTTAATCATACCAAGTTTGGCCGCCTTGAAGACACTTTTTACCCTAACCCTAGCCCTAACCCTAAATTAGGGTTACGGCTAGGGTTAGGGTTAGGGTTAGCGCTTAAACACTCATATCAACACAACAAAGCACGTAATTTCAAAACGGTTTGCAGATTACAAGTACCCACCAATAGACCTTTCTAATCATACCAAGTCTGGCCGCCTTGAAGACACTTTTTACCCTAACCCTAGCCCTAACCCTAAATTAGGGTTACGGCTAGGGTTAGGGTTAGGTTTAGGGTTAGCGCTTAAACACTCATATCTCCACAACAAAGCAGGCAATTTCAAAACGGTATGCCGATTACAAGTACCCACTAATACACCTTTCTAATTATACCAAGTTTGGCCGCCTTGAAGACACTTTTTACCCTAACCCTAGCCCTAACCCTAAATTAGGGTTACGGCTAGGGTTAGGGTTAGGGTTAGGGTTAGCGCTTAAACACTCATATCTCCACAACAAAGCAGGCAATTTCAAAACGGTTTGCAGATTACCAGTACCCACTAATACACCTTTCTAATCATACCAAGTTTGGCCGCCTTGAAGACACCTTTTACCCTAACCCTAGCCCTAACCCTAAATTAGGGTTACGGCTAGGGTTAGGGGTAGGGTTAGGGTTAGGGTTAGCGCTTAAACACTCATATCTCCACAACAAAGCACGCAATTTCAAAACGGTTTGCAGATTACAAGTACCCACCAATACACCTTTCTAATCATACCAAGTTTGGCCGCCTTGAAGACACTTTTTACCCTAACCCTAGCCCTAACCCTAAATTAGGGTTACGGCTAGGGTTAAGGTTAGGGATAGCGCTTAAACACTCATATCTCCACAACAAAGCACGCAATTTCAAAACGGTTTGCAGATTACAAGTACCCACCAATAGACCTTTCTAATCATACCAAGTTTGGCCGCCTTGAAGACACTTTTTACCCTAACCCTAGCCCTAACCCTAAATTATGGTTACGGCTAGGGTAAGGGTTAGGGTTAGCGATTAAACACTCATATCTCCACAACAAAGCACGCAATTTCAAACCGTTTGCAGATTACAAGTACCCACCAATACACCTTTCTAATCATACCAAGTTTGGCCGCCTTGAAGACACTTTTTACCCTAACCCTAGCCCTAACACTAAAATAAGGGTTACGGCTAGGGTTAGGGTTAGGGTTAAGGTTAGGGTTAGCGCTTAAACACTCATATCTCCACAACAAAGCACGCAATTTCAAAACGGTTTGCAGATTACAAGTACCCACCAATACACCTTTATAA